>NC_080670.1:213874613-213899613 GCF_030247195.1 Topomyia yanbarensis | reverse complement strand
TTGTACACGATGCATACCGACAGCTCATGTAAGCACTCTTCACAGTAGGAATACTTTCACACCTGGTCTTTTGGCTATCGTTTAGTGCAATTCATAACCCATGGTACAAAAAGGCAAAGAGGCACACGAACATTGTCGAAAATGACGTAAATAGGCAAGGCAGAACTGGCGAATCACCCGATAGGAGGCTGAATGGACATAAGATGTTGTCCCATCCTTAGTGACTGATCCTGAATGCAGTCACTTGCAATTCAAAATCTTAACTGGCTAGGGCAGGGTGTCTTTGAAACAGTCAGCCTCGTAATGCACGCATACCAAACTCGAATCGGTGACAACGGCGTATATCTCAACTTTGTGGGCGGCGACGTAGACACGGAAACCACAGCCCTGAGCTAATCTGGCAATGCTTTGAGTATTTATGAAATCGACAAAGAAGAAACAATATAAAACACTCACGGTAGAAGTGCGATAGAAAAAGCTAGATAAAGTAATATTCAACAAAAAAAATCGATAACACCGAAGCGCTCTCTTATGTTACGTACACGTACAACGAAGAAATGGGATAGAACAACATAAGGCTACAACTGAAACGACAAAAAAATCTTTTAGGTTCATTCTCAATAAACATACTACCACCTGTTTATAAGATAAATTATATATTTTCTGACGATTTTGCTTCATAATAGTAATAATATATAATGCTCATTTGCCTGTAATTACTGATTAATTAACAGTTATCTCCTATAAGTAAGTTGCATACTTTGTTCCTCGCAGAGCGTTCGCCCCGCCCCACCGTAAAACCGTAGTCAGCTGCATTAGAAAACGTCGCTAGGATTTTCCTCGCTGCTTACCTACCGGGAAAAATTGCGCAGGCAAAACAGGAAAGCTGAGTGATTACTTGTTCAGCCACTGGTTCCGTGGTAAAATCGATCAGTCAGCCTATCCAATAGTAGCTTGTAAATTGGTTGTGTTCTAGTATTTTTTCTTCTTCTTTAATTCGTTCTCGTTCATCTACATACGGGTTAGAGCCTAGAGTAGGAAAAGTTCGGAAATCTCCTCCAGCGGAAACTGCAGTTAGCTGTGAGCTGATAATCATAGCGATAATGAGTACTTGTAGTTGAGTTAGGAATAGGAAAACGGATAGCGACGGACAGAAAAGGCCGACTTTGTTCCTTCGTTCGTTCTTGAGTCGTCAACCCCTTTGCTGGCGAGTAGTATCTATTAAATGATCTCCTTGCTGGGTGTGGAGATTCCCAGCGCCTCCTCGTAACCGCTCATTTTTTTCTCACTTTTCGAGACGGTTTTTTCCTTCTTCGATTTCTTCTTTTTGTGATGCACCTTATCCCCGGATCGCTCCGTGACTGTTTCCTCTCCGTTGGCGTTTTTCGCTTGCGAATGTTTTTTCTTCTTACTTGATCGTTTCTCCGTCTGCTGTTCTGAATCACCTGCCTCCAGCGGATCGAGTAGATTGGACTGTTTCTCCCGATGGGAACCGACTGAAGAGTGAGACGATGTTTTGTTTACTCGTTCTTTGTCAACTGTCGGTTCCGTCGGTGCGTCTCCTTCCTCGCCCGTTCGCCTGTGATGACGCCGGTGATGTTTGCGTTCCTTATCCTTCCGTTTGTTTTTTCTACTGGAGTGGGACGCTTCGCCGTCGGCGTCAGTGTCGAGATTACGTTTCGGTTTGCTTGATGGAACAACAGATGAGCTGCCCGGTTCCGATAGTAACATGGCGGTCGAAGATTTTGGTGGTGGGCGCTTTGGACGGTTCGACTCGACTGGACTGTAATCGAAGGCTAAGGTTAATGGGATTGTTGAAATCGAGAGTATGCTATATTTCTCCTTAGTGGAGAACAAAACTATTTTTTCTCCATTAAGAATCTTTTTTAAACCATCTTTTCTTGCAGGACATCACACTTGACAAGGGGTTCGCTCACGAACATAAATTGTGTCTCCGTTGTTTGAACCTAGCGTCAAACCGGCACTAGCTTAGTCCGGTAACTAAGTTAGTGTCGGATTCTGATGAGACGAAGTCGAAACGCAAATTCCATAACTAATTTAAACAGTTAATATACTTACACGTCCAGATCGATGTCCAGCGCTCGGTGCGGATCGTCCGGGTCTTCGTTCGTTTTGTCCTCGTTGTCGGACATTATTGCACCTTCCGGTAGTTCGACTACGGTGTTCACTACATGCAGCGGTTTAGGTTCTGAAATTGTTTTTGATTTATTAACAGTTCGATGATTGATATGTGAATTTATTTAGTCACCGTCACTCTCGGAATCACTTTCGCTGTAATTTGATTTGCTACTTTTCTTATGACGCTTCGATTTCTTGCTACTTTTCTTGCTTTTGCCGGCCGGTTTGTCTGCTTTGGGTCGTTCCAGTAGATACTTATCCGATCGTTTAGTGGCTATCAAGTATAAAATTTTAAATTAGTTGAAGATGACTCAAATCTCGGAATAAACTTACATTGTATCTGGAGGGGAACTTCCAAAGCGATTTCGGCAATCGGAATGTCTTCGTAGTTCTCGGCCGCATTCTGATAGTCACCGGAATTGTTTTTCTTCGCTGGCTTCAGATAATTGGGGTTGTTCGTCTGTTCCATGAGGCGTGCTTCTCTAATCTAAAACAACGGATCGATTCAGAGCTTATCAGCTAATCGAACTGGACCGACTTACCTTTTCCAGTTCCTCTGGTGTTTGTTCCGTCTTCCTGTATTTTTTGTGATCACCGTTCGCTTCGTGATCGTCACTATTCTGACCAGCAAAGAGGGAGAATTTTTCCTCGTCACTAGACTCACTGCTTACCTGTGGCGGAGTATTGATCCACTCGTCCAAGTCCAAACCGTCCGGTAGTTGAACCTTTCGTTGCGCTTTCGGGGCTACCGGGTTCAAATCCCCCACAAACAGCTCGCGAATTTCTCGAATCAAATCAGCGACTTCCGATGGGATCGACGACTTGCCTAGGACTTCTGCCTCATCTACTGCCGCGCCGATATCCGGAAGGATATCCGAACTGCCAGCGTTGAGTCGATCTTTGAGCATCTGAACCATCATGAAGCCAGAGCTGGCCCGCTCCTGAACTTCGATGTCGCCAGAGCTCAAGCAAACAGGAAGACCATCCAGCAGCATGTCGCAGTACTTCCGGATGTCAGCCAGGTTATCTTCCTCCAAACAATCATGCACCAGACTCGCAAACAGTTTGATCACATTCTGTACGTAAACTGCCTGGATGTGTCCGGGCATTTGTCGTGGTTGCAACAGCGTACGCAGTGTCGCTTCCGGATTGTCCAGATGGCTTCCAAACTCCCCGACAATCCAAGCAGCCGCGTACAGAACCTCATGCATGGTACTGCTCTGAGCGGTAATTGGATAGCTAGCCAGCAGGCTGGACATTTCATTAACCGCAAAAGTACGAACGGCTTGAACCCGAATCGCAACATCCAGCAGCTGAGTGGCGATCACCTTTCCGTGCTTCGAACCGGTTTCAAGCTGAATCAGCTCGACCAGCACCGTCAGATACCACTCGAAGTTGGTCACGTACTGGTACGAGCCCTGCGAGCAGATCTCGATCACCTTGAACAGTAACTCGTCGCGATACGCGGAACCCTCGGCCCGTTCCATGTGTCCCAGCAATCGCCGCACGATCTCCATCAGATTCTTCTTCGAAACCATACCGTACAGTAGATCCAACGCGCGCAGCCGGATCGATTCGTCCTTATCGTCCAGACAGGCCAGGATGAGATCTTTGTGGGTTTGGACGCTTTTCGGGTGCGTCTTCAGAATCTTGGACATTGCCAGCAGACCGAGGTACTTCACTGCAATGGAAGAAGAGTTAACTAGTGGTTAAGGGAGTAAAAAATACGGATCAGGACTTACGATTTTGATCCGAGTCCTCGATCAGGATGCGTAGCTTTTGTACGCACAGTTGGATGGAAGCGCTGTGATTCGGCATACCGCTGCTGATGCTGATCAGAACCGCGATCACCGTGTTGATGCATTCGTACAGCAGGCTCATCGCCGAGGTGCTGTTGAGCAGGGCAAGCGATTAATTTAATTAGATTTGATCATATTGATTCATTCCATTTCGAGAATTTCAGCTTCCAACATCTACGTACTACACAGATCAACTACTAAAACAAAAACAACAAAATCAAGCAATAACAGAGATAAAGCACTTGCCTATGAATTAAATTGGTCAACGGTTCAATGAGTTTTTTGCCTAATCGAGGTTCTAGCGGAGTTAAAGCACCAAACTGCAATGGGAGAGAAAACAAACAAAAAATGTGAAAATGAATCGGTCGTACCGAGTTGAAACATTTCAGGCCTAACACGATTAAACTTAGAGCGATAAGACAAAAGAGTACGGGTCGGAGAAGAAAAACCATTAGAGCAACCTTGAAATCAGTTCAATCAACGGATGCGTCAATTTCCTACCGAGAGCCGGTTCGATTGCCGTCAAGCTGGCAAACTTTCCATTGGCGGTTGGATTTGGTGACACGAAAGAAAAATGTGTTTAAATAATAAAGGACTTAAACTAAAGCCAACTCACCAATTTGATAATCTTTATCAGCATCCAATTGTTGGTGCTGGTTGTCATTAATTTGAAGAATATTGGCGCCAGTGAGAGATAATTCTTAGGATTCTTTCGAGCCAGTTCACAGATGACGTTAACCGCAGCGGACTGCACCCCCGGATCCGGATCCTCCAGCTTTTCTTTCAATTTAGGAAAAGCCGGCCGCAGTGCTTCCGGGTATCTCAGAAACACCTTGTACATCATCAGTACAGCTTTCATTCGAAGATACGGTCGAGTGGAGCTCATCTAAAACAAAAAAAACATTCAATTAAAATCGATTAGTTTTTTGATTTGAACCGCACATACCAAAGTCATGATGTCATTCGCCAGATCCCGGGACAGATCAGTCGAAATGAAACAACTCAGCCCGGACAGCGTTACCCCGGCATCGTACTGATTGGTCGAACTCAGATCCTTCCGTACCATGTTGGTGGTCAGCATCAGCAGCTCGCTGTCCGGATGGAAGCACTGACTGGCAGCCAAATATCCGATCCGCTTACAGGTGAAACGATTCGAACTCATCACCTCGATAATGTTGAAACCTGCCCAGCTGATGTCGTACCCGCACATCTGAAGGTAGGTCAACTTAGCGACCGCATTCGCCTTTACGTTGCTGTTGTCCTGTCGCAGTTCCTGCTTGATCTCCTCCATACACTGGGCAATATACTTCGCCTCGTTATCCTTGTTGTTCCGGATACCCCGAACCAGATCCGTGAGATTCTTATCGAACATACGCTCAAAGTTGCCTTTCACTTTCCGCAGGGCCATGACTGCTGACAATCCGAATCGTAGTCACCTACCAATTACCAATACCCTTGTTATCCGCCTGCTGCCCCGATTACTATTTCCTTTTTACTACTCTTCTTGCTCTTTACACTCAAGCCTTTCTTTTTTTTCGCTGTTTTTCACCATCAGCAGCCAGTGCAAACTATGACGATGCACTCGACCATCTATCGCCGTAACATACTGTCCTCCCGCCCACCGTTTGGTCAATATTGTACCGCAGCAGATTCCCTATGAAAATTGATCACTTTTTTATCCTGCCGTCACCGATTTAAAAACTTTCGCGATAAACACACAGCAGCGAAAAAAATTGTGTGACTCTTTTCTTTTCTGCTGCTCACGGACGGAACGAAGTCGCTGATGTGTCAAAAACAAATCCCCTCGTCAGTTCAACCAACTCATGCACCACTGGGCAATGTGTGACAATCAAGCCGCCAGACAAACCTTGCCGTCACTCACCCACCCACGCACAAACATCAGGGGGAACCCAAATGAGTCGCATCCATCAGCAGCAGAGCAGCAGCAGAGTGCGCGCTTGAACGATCGATGAGCATAGTGGCCTCGGAGCAGTCTCGCGAGTCGTGTTGTTTTCCTCCGCGTACGCGTTCACGGAGTGTGTGTGAGTGTGGTTTGTGATATTTATACCGTGGGGGAAAGGTTTAATCGATTGCTTTTCTACTTTAAACTAACAATAATACCCGTTAGAAACTAGCAGATACACGTACGCTGGCTGTTTGTTTTTTTTGTGTGATTAGTGCTGCAATAGTCTCTCGACCTCCACCCGTTACGATCCGGAATGATTGGCCATCATCATCATGTGATGAAGATTTAGTGGTTTAAGGCAGCCATTGTGGGAGCAGCCAGCCAGCAGCACCAGGAACGATAAGGCTTGTTCTGCTGGGGCCCAACCAATCCTTTCGTGAACGCCCACGACTCTCGCTGGTGCAGTGCAATTGATTGGATGTGGGTGCGAAATTCGACAAAAAAATCGATTATTTGCTACAGTCGTAACTGTGTATGACCCACCTGAAAACAGATTCTCGAAAAGATCAGTGACCGAACCCAAACGATCCAAGTAGGCCAAATTTTAGGGGGCATCGGGAGGCAGAGAGCAATCCCCATAAATTTATAAATATGCACTGCCTGCGGCTGTGCTGTCATTGACTGCCTACACTGACTGAGGGGGACTGCTACTATAGCAGGGCAGAGAGGGTACAGGCGCATTGCATTGCTCAGTGAGCGGCACGGTATCGTCAAAATCAAACCCACAAACGCAATCGCCTAGATCCATCATCACTCAAAATATTACCTAATCGCGAAGTGGAACTCACGCATTGTTAGCACACAGGCAAACATTGCAGCTGGCGATACGATTCGAGAGTGTCGTGAGTTCTTGGATTTAAAGGTAAACATTGAGCAACTCACAGGACGGAACTCTACACAGCTGTCACCTTGCGGAGCGCGCGACGTGAGAGCCGCAGCGCAAGCGAGTTGCATAATCCGAATGCACCCACGGGTGCATACAACGTTGAATGTAAGTCATTGCATTTGAGGCACGGAAAGAAAAGATTTATAAAAAAAAATATTTCTGGTGATTTTCAACAATAGGTCGATCGTAAATTGCTATATAGACTTAGGGCCGATTTCTTCACCCTCGCTTAGCGCTTAAGCCAGGTTTAAACGTACTGGTAAACCTGGTTTAAAAGTTGAGCGAGGGTGAAGAAATCGATCCTTAATCGATAAAACGTTCAGTCGGATTTCACACCACCTGAAGAATAAAGACTTCGTACCAAATGCAAAATGTGGCTAATTATGTGAGATTTTATTGTCGTTTGGTTGATAAGTTATAATAATTTTAGACATCTGTCTAAACCTTTTAGTCGATTGTTAAAATTGATCAAGTCAGCTCGTAGGTCAATGTACAATGAAAGTAATTGTATGCATTATTTTTTTTTTCAATATTGAAGTATATGGGTCATTCACAACAAAAATTTAATTCCTTCCAAAAACTTCTTGCATTCTAAAGAGGTATTTTTTTTTGTTTTGGCTGAATGTGATTTTTCTTTAAATTATGAGTTTTTGAAGTTGAACATTATTCAATCACTGATAACACGAAAACTACTTAATGTATGAACAAAAAAATAAATATAAAAAGTTGCGTTTTTGCATGAGCTTATCAGACAAATTACCCTAATTTTTATTTTTATATAACACCCATTCAGCTATTATTTCAAATTGATTTTTTTAAAAGCGGGACCATTGTTTTAAATGTGTTTTCGTTAAATATTAACAATCGTTTTAAATAGATAGTGTAAAAATTTTGGAGCGGACCTCAAAACATTTTGCGAGATACAGTGAAGACCCGCTTTATCAGCTTTTTGACCAGATTTTGTCAACCTTATGTGAAAATTATTAGTTGGTAATATGATGGGCTCTAGCTGACGAAACAAGTTGAATTCGAGTAAATCCTTTCTTGAGCATATTTTTGTTATCTTAGAGATTCGAAATATGTAAAAAAATTTTTTTTTTAATTTTTCACTGTCAGCACCGCAGGGCACTTTGCGCATACCTGTTTGGTGCACTATCTTGATTCGAAATGTCTGAGGTCGCTGGGAAGGGAGAAACGAAAAATCAAAAGGGAGCATAGAAAGAGTTAGATGGTAAAAAAAGTAAAAATTGATGAAAATGGTTCAAAAGTTTTTCGGATTGAAATTATATTAATTAAAGCGTTTGGAGGCAGTTGAATTATAGCTGTATATAGCGAACGATACGTTTAGATTGGAATTATATTTGCTGTACGGAGTCCGTGGTTTCTGAAACGATAAGTACAAAGACTCACCTCGTGGTATCCCTGTACGTTGCAGATCGGTACCTGTAAGTAAAAAATAGGAAAAGAATATAATTTAGAAAAACCCAATTTGATTAAATTTATACAGATTTCGGTGATTGAAGGAAAAGCTGAAAGCAGTTAGGATTAGAAAAAAGAGAAACTATTCATGTAAGCGAAATATTCTGAACTAAATGATTGAATATTTAATGATTAAATAATACTTGCAGCTTTAAGCTGCGCGAATACGGCTGCTATAAAAAAGATTTGTGATTAATCCGAATAAACTTAAAAATTAATAAAGCTGTTTTTAACCTAAACGACACCGAGGTAACTGGCTACAACGGTGCGGTCTGCAACCGGCCGGATCATGCCGAGGATGAAATGGTCGCCTGCGACTGTTGCCGAAGATGGTTTCACTTTGGATGTGCCGAAGTTGGAAGCGAGGTAGGTGATATTTCTTGGAGCTGTCCAGAATGCAAAAGCAAGCCGAATGATGGAAATGCGGAAGACAGTGGCAAACTTGTGCCAGCCGCAGATAACGATAAAGCAGGAAGCGGGGGAATATAAAAGTCGCTAATCCTGCTACAGTTCCGGATGAGGTTTTGCAGAGTTTGCCCGAGAAAACAGGCACATTATCGTTCCAGGAGTTAGAGTTGCAGAAGATAGAGGCATCTCGTAAAAGACAGGAAGAACAAGTGGAGATGGAAAGAGTTTTATATAAACGACGGCTGGAAGTACAACGAGAGCTGTTTGAAAAGAGACAGCAGGTAGAGCGTGAAAAGCGGCAGATGGAATTCGAGTATTTCAGCGTTTAGTGTAAAATTGCCTTGTTTTAAGTTATAGTTGTAGGATTCGATCCAAAAAATTTGCACGTAAATTGTTCTGGTAAGCTCATGCACTGAATAGTTTCCGAATTATCAGTGATTGAAAAATGTCCAATATTCTAAACTACATGAGTTAAGCTCTAACTTGAAAAAATGTCGAATCAGGCAAGACAAAAAACTAGTAAATTATTTTTAGCTAAAAAAAATTTGAAGTTTGAAATTTTAGTTGCAAATCTGTCGTGGAGAGACGCATACACATAAAAAATTACAAATTTTTGCGTATACTTTGAACGCATTGTTCTTAAAATTGTTTTTTTCTCAAAGCCGATAAACAAGATTTCTCGGAAAGATCATTTGTCAAATTTGTATACAAAATCAAAACTTCTCTCTTGCCGGTGAATATTCTCCGTTTTATAAATAAAAGGAATTTAAAGTGCATTAGCCTTTGCGATCATAATCCTTCCGTCGATTCCCTTGGATGATCAGACGGCGGAATGGATCGGGGATGACTGGCATTAATTTGTCTTAACGCCACTGGTGGGATGAAGAATTGTCGTCCTTTAGCACCGCCAGCGTTCCTACTTGGGTGATTACGGTGTGCTACATCGGGCGAAATTTCAAGTTATGTATTTGTTCAGTTGACCAACGTTTTCAGAAATACTCCCTCGTAAGCTGTATAAGCTGCCATCGACTCACCCAGCCAATCTTCTCTTACGATAGTTCTTGAATGCTAAGTGCCGAACTGCCGAAAGAAATGTGATGGGTTCAACATTTCTATATCGCTCGAATCCTGTGAGACTGACTAGATGCCGATTGTTTAAGATAGTCTCAGTGCTAGGAATGTTGTTATTTCTTCGTATGTCAGGTTCAGGTGACAATTAACCGAGGACTACGTGGAAGGAAGCAATACTATTGTATTCCCTTGCCAATACAGAGATCCAGTTGAGCCAGTTCTTGGAATAATTTCCGTAGGTTAAGCCAAGTTATGATTCGCCCCTACGAACGTTGTGCTTCTATAGTTCTTGATTTCCAATATGATCTGATCCGCTGACAATCCATTCAAGCTAAGTGTTGAATAACATTGGGTTGGTGTTTTCAAATCGCATTTTGAGCAGATCAAAAAACAACTCTGCACCAAAAATTACCCAAATTTCTTCGGGTATGTGAAGGGTCCAGTACTGTGCCGGTGCGGATGGGCCAAGAACAGGACTCCAGTCTAATGTAAGTCTAGTCGGTAGTTAGGTAGTTTGGTTCCAACAGGTAATTCTAGTATGGCGCCAAGAGAGTTAACGCGCGATTTAATCTTTGTATTGAGAATGTCACGCAAGTTTTGCATAATTTATTCCGTTTATGACGTTTTCCAAGTTTTAGTTTTCTCGCAAGTTCTTTCGTCATCACATTCGAATCGGAACCCGAACAGTGCTCTACAGGCCTACGTTGAACTCTCCAATCCTCATACTACAACTTCAGCAGCAGACTAGACTACTTGTTTCGTCACTTTGGATGAATAGACACAATTCGCATATATTTGTTCAACAGTCTCGTGGAATATTGCTAGAGCACGATGTCGATGATTTGAGTGTTGGAATGTGGGTTCAAGCTTCTCCGGGAATTTATGTTTCCTGTCGTTACGAAGCCTATGGTGTTCTCTCTATCACATGTTTTGCCAGACTGCTCCCATTTGTAGTCAAAAGTGCTATTATCCCGTCGTAACAAGACAAAGTAGAGATCAGGTTGTTTCACTTTGCTATATCGTTCAGACACCCCAGGCTTCTGGAACTCATCACATTTGTAGATTGTATGGTTGCATTTGCAGCCAAAATAGGATACCTTGCTTGTCTGAACGAAATTATATCCTGGCGTTGTTTTCTGGTTCATTTGACCACGTTTCTTTCACACATGGGGTAGCCGCAGCTCTGAATGACCTTCCATCGTTTGGAAGCTACGGCATCGTCTTCTTTAAAATTCCATTATATTAATAAAAGTTAATAGTTTTTTTTACCGGCAGCTGAGATTCCCACAGCTTCCAAGTGTTCTTATCTAACCACTTAGTGAGGCCATGGACAACGATCCTTTCTACCACTCAAACTGATAACTTCAAGTTTATAGGGTAAGTTGGGGCAAATCCGACCGTTGGGTAAACCCGACCCCTTCTGTTATCTAAAATTGGAAGCACTACGCGAGCTAATATTAGTGTTGTCGGGTAGAACATCAAAAATAATCATAATGGTGGCATGACTGCATTTTATTAGTCTACATTGAGATGCTCAAACGACAATAAGTGTGTTTTCAAAACTTTGATTTTTGTGCATCATTGATTTCAAGATATTTCTGCTTGTTAAAGTGATTGCATAAAAATATAAGTGAATTTAAACTCTTTGCTTTAAGTCATACAAAGTTCGTAGATGAATTTAGCCCAACTTTTTTCATATTTTTTTAATCGCGTCGTAATGAAAAATGACGCGGTGGGGTAAATCCGACCTCTAAATAGTGGGGTAAATCCGACCGCTCTTTTTGCTAAGAAAATGTTTATCAATTTGAAAAATATTTTTATTATGATTATTTTTTTGCACAATGGTTCATACTCGAATAGAAATGTACAGTATCATCGATTTATCATTGAACAACCATAAAATTTGGGTAATATCTGTACTAAATCAACCAAAAACATAGGTGGTCGGGCAAAAATGATTTTTTTCTCAAAACGCTTGTATGCCCAAATTTTCTAAAGATGCGAATAAAATGCTATACATAAAAAGTTGCTCAGAGGTCTATAAAACGGTATATAAAACGACTTGATCCGATGTAGAATGAGCATTTTACAGGCTAAAATATTCACTACGTCGGATTTGCCCCACCTTACCCTAAGTGTATCAACGTATTTTATGCAAACACTTTCGCAATTCTTTACTAGATTCGCTAGACACCCTTGGTATATTCAGCAGGGCATCTATGTGTGTGTCCATTATTAGCCGTCCATTCTCATAAGTGTGATAGATTTTCCATGCAACGTCATAGTTGTTAATATCATCCTGACAAATTTCAAGACTCCTGTCAAATGTTGGTAAAAATACTTGCAAGCGAGGGGAGCGACAAAAAATTAGGAGTCTAATTTAATTACAAATTCCTTTTTTACTCTATTAAACTTCGGTTCGCGAGATCGCTTCGGTATCGTAGAAATAACTCTGATAATTAAATTTCACAAAAAAAAATCATATTTTCACACAACAAAAAATAAAAAAAAATCAACTACCTTTAACGTTAGTTGCACCAAAAAGACAAATAGCAGCACATGGCTTAATGATCCAATTTCAAGAATGGAATCTTGTACAGCACTGTGAGTCTCCAAAACTCTAATCGCAACGGATTTCCTCGTACATATGCGGTCTTATAGTCGCTGAACTTGCCACAACTGATTTAAGCGTTCACAAAGAATTGTAGATAGTTTTGTGGGGACTTTTGCCATTACCAGATTATCCCAGGTCTTTTTCTTTGTAACTGTGGTAATTTTTCCGATTTTACCCATTTTTCGAAAAAGCCGCGATTTACTGTAACTGTTGAATAAGAATGGAACGTGGAACTAATTTTCACAAAAATTATTAATTTCTTGAATAAGAAAATTTTGGTGAAGACAGCTGCAAAATTGAAGAAGTTACTTTCAATTATAACCTACTGTAGTTTTCATGTCGTCGATTGTGTGCCCAAATTTGTTTCCAGATAGGTCGGTAAATTTGAAGATTTTTTTTTGGGATGATGTGAATCATGATTATTAAATTGAGATTCAAATAACTTAAAAAACGTAAAAAAAATTAGCTGGCATGGAAACTTAAAATAATTCAACCTTTTAACTATATTAAAATATTGATGAGACGTACATTATCTACTAAAACATCACTAATGCAACTTTTTTTTCTTTCCGTGTTTCAGCTCCCGCTACCCCGAACGTCACTATAGCAACATACACTCAAACAAGCACTCACATCGAATCGCCACCGTCGGTCGGACAGTGTAAATAAAAATAAAAATATCCCGTACCGTGTCCGCTGCGACTACGGGGGACGCATATTGTGTTATGCTCTGTGTGTAGAGTTTACACGTATTCTAAAAGCATTGAATCGCGAGAACGAACGGGACACTCGCGCGACGGCAGCTAGCAGCCAGCCCAAAGAGAGCTGGGTGTGTATTGGTGTGCTGCTGTGGCTCCGCAGTCATCCATCTTTGATTTCGCCATAAACACACACACACACCCACACACACTGATGCGCGAGAACCGCTGCTACTGCTGCATCGCTCTCAGCTCGGTCAGTGGCAGTAGAGCAGGCAGGTCTAGTATTGTGCAGTAGGCCTAGCAGGAGAGCTGCAAGTTTTTGGCCATTGGCAGCAGTCCAGTGGCTCTGTGGCACAGTATAGAGTGACAGGGGATTCTACAAGCGGAGTGAGTGAGCAAGCAAACACACACCGTCCACCAGAACCGAAACGGGCGAAAGAGACAGTACTATATAGAGCGGAGAGAAGTTGGAATATGGCTGTGTTTTTAATTAACATATGCAAGTTTAATGGTTGTGGCATTACGTTTCCGAGCTTGGGTGATCTAATACAGCACATCGAGGATACACATATTGGTGAGTACCGGGGGCAGATTGGAACGGTTCGGGTAATGGCCCCCAAGCGGATATTTTTGGGGCCTTTTAGGGGTGCCCCGTACTCCAATTAGTGTTGGCCATTTATTAACAAATATAATACGCGAGAGTGAGTTTGTGTGATCTCGTCCCCTGGTTAATACGCATACGCGTTCCGTGTACCACCGTGAGTGGCAGAATCAGGGGGGGGGACTCATGCTCTTCGCCCCAAAAGTAGCCGAGCCACGAACCAGTGCATGTGATCGCATTTTGAGTTTTGTTTGGATGTGTGTAGTGGCGCGAGTGCAAGGTGTGTTGATTTTGTTCTGGGCTGTGTGGTGTACAGTACAAAAACACAGTGACAAGTGGTAATATAAATATGTACAGAAGATGAGAGCTTGAGATAGCGGTCGGTTGAGCCGCGACTGCGGTGTATGATCTCACTGCATATCGAACCGTGGGCAACGTTGCCGATATTGAATGACGGTGGGGTAAGGTTTTCCATTTTACCCGCGCTGCCTGGATGAGTTCGTTAAAGAATAATTATTATGATCTAAAATTTTCAGGGAGAACAATGAACTTTAATAAATCAATATCAATTCTTCAAAAGGGCTAATGAGATTTTTGTAAACAAACTTATTTCGCTCATTACACCGCTGTCGAGTCGAAATTAATGAAAGATACACATGAATCAACATCTTTACCCTTGGTAGAATCAATTTCAAATGTCTTTTGGGTTGAAAATATAACAAATTAAGAGAAATCAGCAAAACAAAAGTTTGTTTACAAATCTTATTAGCCCTATTCTAATGTTGATATGGAAATGACGTGAATGAATGAATGATAAGATCGTCAAATCTGGTAGCATTGCTGCGCATTACTGTAGCGATGTAAATAGAGAGGAGTGACTCCGAGTATGACTAATCGATTGGAAATTGAGAGATGAGTGCAGAGGCGAACTGGGTGAGTGAATGTGGACTAGTGTGAGTGATTGAGTGAGAGAGAGATAGCTGGGATGCGAGTTTGTAGAGAAGTGATGCTATGACGTATGTACTGAGTGGGTGGAAGAGGCGATGGGTGTAGGTTGGCGTTGGGTGGTGGAGCGTTTCGGTAGGCGCAGCGCAGCAGAGAAACAACATCAGAAAGCACGAATGGCTAGGGAAAGGAGGGACGAGATAACCGATGCAGATACCATGATGTACCTGCTGCTTACCGATTCTAATTTGGATATCGTTTCCTCTTTCCCCGCAATTGTTCGAGCAAGCATGTTATTGGCCTGTGGCCAAACGCAGGCCACGGCTTGAGAGTATAATTTTGTGTAAATCCCGACCCGTGTACATAGCACATTCAATGTAATAATTCGAGTCGATTGCGGTGCATTAGAACACTAAGTTAAATTGAAGCTAGTGGGGACTCGGGAAGGGGACGCTTATCCATCACTTTTTTTTGGTCAAGTGTAAAATAATAGAATTCGTATAAATAAAAATACTGAATTGCAAATATTTCCATGCATCAAATTTTGTTACCAAAATTATAAATGAATACGAGCTTGTACAATTTTTCGCAAAGTATTCGCAATTCCGGCCTATCTTAGTAGGCTACAAAATCACCAATTTTGCTTTAAAATTGGTAGATTCATTCAAAGTCAATTGACGCCAAGGTCATAGTAAGCGCCAACATTGGTAGCAACAATGAATTTCCTGATGTTTTTTGATATTATAGAGCTTCGAGTCTATTAACGTTTAGTTCCAATATATAAACTTATCCTAACTCCTAATATAATCTCATTCCACCCAGACTACGACTCGCAGATCCTCGGCCAGAAGGAAAAATCTCAATCCACTTGTCTTCCGCTGAGCTACGTGCTCCGCTTCATAACCGATCCGTCGCGGAAGGAGAACGCCCTCCTGAACGGTACCGCCGGGGGTGTTGGCGGCGGTTCCTTGAAAGGAGTCACCTCCGGCGGGGGAAGCGTTGGCGATGGTGGCACCGGTTATCAGAGCACACCCCCCGGAACACCGGGCAGTATCACCAACTCGGCATCGTTGCTCGGTAGCAATGGAAGCAGCCAGGGAGGAGGTGCCCTGTCCGGGGGTGTTGCAATTGGCAGCGGCGGAAAGGGTAGCGCCACCGGTGACGGGAAACTGGCACCGTCCGGAACGACTGGAACTGATATGAAGCGAAAGATTGCCATCAAACATCACAGCTACAGTATGTCGTCCTCGAATCGGAGCACGACTCCTACCGGTAAATGTGTGCATAGTTATTCGTTGTCAACATGTCTAGAAGGGGACATATTTGTATTACAGGCAGTGAAATGGACGATGACGATATGATGGTCTCCGAGTCGGAGGATAGTAACGATTCTTGGACGACGGAAGAGTTCAGTTCGGAATTCATCATGCGCTATGGAAGCAGGTACGTTAGTCATGAACCTTTCGAGTTTGTTAGCACTAAATTTTCGCAACTATTGCAGACGACACTCTTCATCCGGTGGGAACGGACTCAATTCGTCCAATGAGAAACCGTTTGCATGCCCCGTCCCGGGATGTAAGAAGCGCTACAAGAATGTCAATGGCATCAAGTATCACTCGAAGAATGGCCACAAAAAAGACGGAAAGTAAGTATAGTTTGCTCCGGTAAACTGACCACATACTAACAGCTTCGCCATCTCTCGTTTCAGTCGCGTTCGGAAAGGCTTCAAGTGTCACTGCGGAAAAAGTTACAAAACCTCCCAAAGACTAAAAAACCATCAGCTAAGTACACATCAGAATCCGGTGGTGGATGCGGTCAGTGGTTCGCTGCAATCGCCGTCGGTCAGTGCTGCCGCTGCTGCTGCTGTAGCTGTTGCCGCTGCTGCTGCTGCTGGCGGCGGTACCGCTCAGCAGCAGCTTTCTACGTCCTCAACGTTGTCATCGTCGTCCTGTTCGTCTTCTGTGTCGTCGTCCCTCGTTACTGCATCGTCGTCTGTATGTTCCTCCACCAATGGTAATAATAGTAATAACAATTGTAGTGCGACAGTCGCCCCCGGTGGGGCGGTCGTCGCCACCGCGGCAGCATCTAGTCAAATTGGTGAGTAGTGAAGAAGATTGCAGGTTAGGATTACATGAAATCATCAATTATCGAATACCATAAGGCGTAGTGTACGATGCTAACGCTGGTACGCTGTTCCTTATGGCAGTTGTAATGAAGGGTTGCGAAATCTTAACGGCAACTTGCCAGACGATAGCATTCTTACCGAAATTTTCGACTTGAATGGATGTTCAATACTTGCCCTTCTCGAACGGATTTGTGGTCGAATTTCACGTAGATTGAAGCTTCTTGTTTCGAACAGTGGATTTGCTGCTTCTGCTTCCTAGAGGTTCGAAGGTTCACATCCCGCACTGAAACTATTCTCTTTTTGCTCGCAAGCCTTCAGTAAACGTTGATCCAAAAAGGGGTTTCCAACGTGTTCAAAACGGTAACATGACTTCATTCTCTGTTGAACTTGATCCGTCCTACAACAACATCGAGGTTTACTACTAGAATGTTGGTGGCTTGAATTCATCAACGGATAGCTTTTTGCTCGCGACTATGGGCTACTGTTGGGCAGGTTCAGCGCCCACCAGTAGACGAACGAGAACGGCCTAAGACTAATCGATTTCGCCACCTCCAAGAACATGGCCATAAGGAGCACCTTCTTCCTGCACCGTCTCCTGCACCGATACACCTGGAGATCAACGCAATAAACAGACACGCAAATTGATCATGTTCTGATTGATGGACGGCACTTCTCGAACATTATCGACTCGGACCACTATCTTGTGATGGTTAAACTGCGTCCAAAACTATCCGTAGTGAACAGTGTAAGATACCGGCGCCCGCCGCGGTGCAACCTGGACCGACTGAGGGAAACCAACGTCGCGACAACGTACGCGCAGCATCTTGAAGCAGCGCTGCCACCGGAGGAGGAGCTCATCGATACTCCCCTTGAGGACTGCTGGGCCAGGACATAAGCAGCACTGCGGAGAGCGTCCTGGGATACGTACAGAGGAGTCGACGGAACCATTGGTTCGATGGCGAGTGCCAAGAGATATTGGACGAGAAGAATGCAGCACGCGCAACGATGTTCGTCAGAACGGTGAGTCATATCGACGGAATCGAAAACAGCAGACTCGTCTTTTTCAGGACAAAAAGTGCTGCCTGGAAGAGTCTGAGAGAGAGGAGATGGAGCTGCTGTATCGCTCTCAGGAAACGCGGCTGTTCTTCAAGAAGCTGAATGATTCTCGCAACGGTTTTGTGCCGCGGGCCGAAATGGTAGAGACAAGGAAGGTGGCATCTTGACGGATGAACGTGAGGTGGTCGAAAGGTGGAGGTAGTACTACAATGAACATCTCAATGGTGCGCAGGCGGGCAATCGGGCGATCGAGGAGGGCGATTATGTCAGTGTCGCAGCTGACGGGGATGTAGCGGCGCCCACTATGAATGAGGTTAACGAGGCTATTCAACAAGGCAGCTGGTAAGGATGGTCTAGGAGCGAAACTCTTCAAGGTGGGTCCGGAGAAACTGACGGAATGCATGCACCGAATAATCGAAAGAATCTGGGACAGGGAACAGCTACCGGAGGAGTGGAAGGAAGGGGTCATCACCCCGATATACAAGAAAGGCGACAGATTGGACTGTGAAAACTACAGAGCGATCACAGTGACAAATGCCACTTACAAAGTGCTATCCCAGATTCTGTTCCGGCGCCTATCACCGCTGGTAAATGGATTTGTCGGGAGTTGTCAGGCCGGTTTCATCAACGGCAGATCAACAAACGACCAAATCTTTACTATACGGCAAATCCTCCAAAAATTCCGTGAATATCAGGTCCCGACACATCACCTGTTCATCGACTTTAAAGCCGAATATGACACGGTGGACCGTGTAGAGCTATGGAAAATGATGGACGAGAACGGCTGGGAAGCTACCAAGACTGATTAAGGCTACGATGGATGGTGTAAGGTGTTGTGTCAAAATTTCGGGCGGCCTCTCGGGTCCGTTTGAAACACGCAGGGGACAAGGCGATGGGTTGTCCTGCCTGCTGTTCAATATAGCGCTGGAAGGTGTAATGCGAAGAGCGGGGTTCAACATACGGGGCACGATTTTCACGAGGTCCGGACTTCGCTGACGACGTGGACATAATCGGTAGAAACAAGAAGACGGTAGCAGATCTGTATACCCGACTGAAGCGCGAACCAGCACGAGTAGTACTGAAGATAAATGTGTCTCAGACGAAGTACATGCTGGCTGTCGGAACTGATCGCGATAGGGAACGCTTGGGCAGTAGTATTACGATCGACGGCGACGAGTTCGAGGAGGTTGACACACTCATTAGCGTTTCCGGTGGCTGGACCAAGTGGAGCAGAACCTGGCGAGTATCGGGCACCTGAGAGGTTGGAGACAAGGAGCAACTGACCGAGTGACGTGGCGGAATATTGTGGAACAGATTAAATCATGTTAACATGATGTATAATCAGGAAATAATAATAATATGGGCTACTGTTATGGCGTCATCGCCTTGATCGAGACGTGGTTCGGCAGAAGTGTTCTGTCAACAACCATAGGAAATTAGGTGGTGGTGTGCTGATTGCCATACGCCACGGTATAAAAACACAAGTGATCAACGATGACCGGTGGGAGAGCTCCGAGCAAGTGTGGCTTTCAGTGAAACTTGACAATCGTAATCTGTATCTGTGTGACAGGTATTTTTTACCTGATAGAATGCGTGATCCGAGGCCGATCGATGTACATCTTTCCTGCGTTTCTTGCATCGCTTAGATCGTCGTCCCTGACCTGTTATGTTATTATCAACAATGCCAGTTGTATACTGGTCAGCTACAGCAGCACAACTCTTCTGTAAATCAACAACGGATCTTTTTCAGCGTTCGGGATTACGTTCCGTGCTGCTGCATTGCTCCGACTCCTTTAGAATGTGCGTCATCACTACAACCACTACTTCTTGCATCTTGTACTCGCTGGTAACCTAGGAGTGAACCTGGAAGCCGTCACAAGCTCTATCGTCCATGATTTTAAAAACGCTAACTACGACACCTTTTTCTGACACCAGCAAAACGTCGAGCGTCAACTGAAATCTAAGCCAAGGTCGTACTGGAAGTATGTTAATGAGCAGCGAAAAGAATCCGGCTAATCATCTTGTATGTCATTAAATGGAATTTCAGGCACCGACACTAAGAAAATCTGCCAGGTGTTTCCCGAAGTGCGCCT
Source organism: Topomyia yanbarensis (assembly GCF_030247195.1). Lineage (NCBI taxonomy): Eukaryota > Metazoa > Arthropoda > Insecta > Diptera > Culicidae > Topomyia > Topomyia yanbarensis. The sequence goes on along the minus strand of NC_080670.1, from coordinate 213,879,730 downwards.
TACACCACAAGTCACCGCTGTCGCGAATCTTACTCCATCTTTAGGAGGCTTTGTCAACCGAACCTAGCTCTCCGGGTCCAATTGTTGTAGAAAAGTGCATCAGCGGGCTCCTTGAACCCCTTTGACGAGTCTACGAGGTATCTCTCGCGACGCGAATACTTCCCCTTTTGTTGGAAAACAACCCACATGTTTTCGGTACATAAAAAGGGAACAAATCGAACAACGATAATTCTCGAGGGTATCCAAACTGTTCGAGTTGGTTGTTTGGAACCTATTTTCATTCACTGCGGCCTTCGACTGGTCAAACTCGGTCGAGGACTACTACGCTGATTTCGTTCGAACCTCGATGGAAGGCAACTCTAAATCAGCTTTAAGGACTGTTTGCACCATTTCGTGATACATCCGACATCTCGCAAGGAAACCACCTCGGCCCAGTAATTTTCCTCCTCTATTTTAATGACATCAATATTAAATTAAAAGGACGTCTCGTATATTTCACCGATGACATGAAAATTATTCGATAAATACGGGATTAGACCGGTTTTGAATCCGAGTAAATGCTCGGTCACACGGAAACGCCACCCGATTCAGTTTAGCTATCACGCCAAGGATCTTGGAGTATTTATGGCATCGTGGATATGGAATCAAGACAGCTTAGGTTCATCTTCCGAATACCGAAAGACTAGGAATATCCGCATTCGAGCTCTACGCAATGGCTCTCTCCTGCGATTATCATTCAGAAAACCAGCCTCGTGAGGGAGCATTACTTCGTCAGTCGTCCGTTCTGGAATAGATGCTATTTCGAGCCGCTCCCAACGTGGCGAACAAAATCTTGGGGAAGACCCATGTACCTAAATCGATAGATCACCATGTGCGAAGCACAGACGCTTTTCAGACAGCAAATGTAGCAACAAATTGTTCAAAGTTATTGAAAGACCATGCTGGTGCAGCTTCTCAGAGCGAATTTAACCCTCAAGGGGTCTCAGAGGCCTACGGCTAGTTACAGTTCTCTAGTTTCAATTTGAAATTTGAAGTACAAATGATCCACCGTTTGCGGGCCTTCGATTCACTCACTGATAAAACGACATTACATTCTCTGCGACTGTCGAGACTGTTTCCAGCTACATGACAGCATTGCAATCGGTCGATACGAGTTGTGATCGGAGGCTGGTTTTCCTGGTTTTTTGGATGACAATGACACTCATTTGTCTCCAATCGCATGGGACAATGTTACCCTCAAGAAACCTATTAAACTCCACAAACGTCTTTTGACAGTGACTGGAAGGTTTTTCAACAAGTTGAATTTGATTCTGTCACGCCCTGGGGCTTTATTATTGCATGATAAGAGAGCAAATTAAAAGTTCGCGGTATCGCGAGGGAATGCAGTCCGGTAAGTCTTCTGTGCTGGAGTAGAATCCGGACAAATCTTCTTAGCGAAGGCGAATATCAAACGGTTTGAATATTTCACGCTCTCGTTAGTACAACTTCGGTTTCGCATACGCCGGGCCGTATCCCAAAGATCGCTCACAAGCTTCCCATAATGCAAATGCATCACAACTCAAACTATTTATATTTTTTTTTGCTTTTTAACGATATTCAATTAGCTAGAGCTTTTTTTGTTGGAGACGGACCACTACAGCTTACTGAGTAGGGAAAGTTCTGAAAATCTAGAGCCATACTACTCAAATGGCTTAAAATCTTACGGACTAATCTTTTGTCTTCTGCTGGCAGGAGTCGAGCTTATGCAGCATAACTACGAATCGCTCAAGTATACCAACATGTCTCCTGGCAGAGACAGACTTGTCCCTCTTTACCGTGAGAACCGACAGAAGAGAAGCCACGTAATCACCAATCACCAATGAAAACCTATTTATAAATTTGTTAAAGGAGTCGATTTTTGGGATGATATTTCTGCAATTCCACTGTAGAACAGTGATTAAATCCTTCAACTCATTTGATGGATTAGCCATCGAAGAATACAATCTGCTGAAAAGAAGTCAACTGCTTCAAAAATGTTGTTACTGTAGATAGAAAATCTAGCATAAGACTTTTAATAGTAATATTGAAAGTTTTTACTATCCAGTCCAGCATGCCCGAGAGTTTGAAAATTCCAGTACGCTGCGATCGCCCTCGAATTGAAACCAAGGAACATTTGGGATTTTTGATGTTCCGGGAAGCGCTGGAAACCTCCTCTCTAAACCTAATCCTCGGAGACCAGGAGCTACTTGCTTCGATTTGGTTGCAGCACTGTCAAGAAATGTCATTTTCGGAGCCCCCCGGAGAGATAATATGCCTCCTCATCCTAGGACTTCCAGGCACCCTAGTAAATGGTCCCCCTTGCGAGCCATCAGCCTCGCTAGGAGACTAGAGACCATAGAGGTTGGTTGAGGATGGTGGCGTTTTAGTTTATCCCCGTGCAGTTTGTGTCCTTACTGTGCATTCTGTACCGCACGGCATTTTCCACTTATTATTGCTACAATGGGTGGCTGTGTGACCCAATTGTTTACACTTCGTGCAATTGATGACCCGCGGTATGGAATATAGACGGACCTTGTGCAAAAGGATGTAATTCGGTAAAGCGGTACCAGCGAAGATAACACGATAAGAATTAGATTGGGGGTATGTTCTCGAACCATCTTCCGCGATTAACACGTCCAGTATTTTCACCGCCTAAAATCAGCGGTCTCTAAAACAGTCCGTACTGTCAAACTTTCATCGTTGACGACACCTGCTTTTTCTACCCTTACCGCTGGAATGTTCACATTATGGTCGCGTGTAAAGTGCTCCCAGCAAGCAATACCGTTTGACTGCTTTTAGTTTGTAAGTAGGGGTTTGCCCACTACTCGGGTTCTTGTTCGCCCGGCGTACCCTTCTTTTCGGGGCGGCCTAGGTGCGTCTACCGGAATTTCGGCTTTTCGTATGTAAACAAAACAAAAAAGGGAAAACAAATAAACTAAATTTTATCGTGATTGTTTACTCCGATCTCCTCTGTTCTGCACACTTCAATGATGCTGCTGGTGGCAGATATGACAGGCGGTTTCTTCCGACCGCCCGGTACAACAACGGCCGAGTTCTCGCGATTTACGTTTGCTGCTCCGGCAGCGGTCCTTGGTTCTTAGCTAGGGAGGTGTGCTTGGTTCCTTTATTGGAACCTCCCTAGCGACGGTGGTGATAAATCACCAGATCATCTACTCGCCGTAAACGATCCGCGCAGGGATCTTCCCAGGGGGAGTCCGCCATGCTTCGTTCTCCTTGGCGATTAACTGTGGAGGAGAGCTTGTCTCGTTCGACGGATCCTCCACAACGAGAACGGTCGGTGTTCGGTTTCTTGTTAATTAGCCGGGGTAGCGAAAGAACTCCTTTACAATTAGCTAACCGTTTTTGGCAAACCGACACCACACTATACCACACTGCGCCCGAATCACGAGCCGGCACTGTTCGACAGGGTTTTTATCTGTCGCACGCGCGCACTTCACCACCCGGTTAAACGTGGCGGGAAACGGTCCCGAAAAACAGCACTGTTTACGGACGCCGTGGTTTGTCACTTTCGGTTTTTTTCACGATGGCCGCCGTTTTCACTCCACCAAAAAACCATCGCCGCATAGCTGTCATCTGTATGTGTAGCATAACCAGCACACTTATTGCAGCAAGAGGAGAGCAGTGTCCTAACTAAACCCTATGTTACGTGTATACAAATGTACAACAAATTTTTTTACGCCTATGTGAACTAACAAAATCATTCACAAACGAAAATATAAAAATTTAACGTAAAAAGCGAACGATCATATCTAACGTAAACAATGCACAGATATATTTCCATCCAGTGCTAAATTGTTACCCTGACGGGTTACAAGTAGCCTAGACTAGATAAAGATGTCTGAGCGGACCTTTGATACTTCAGTCACAACTGAGAACCGTTCTGTCAGATCTTTGGAAATCTGTAAAAAAAATCAGCGATTCAGTTTTAGGCCGACAAAAAAGACCTCAAATGGACCGGTTGAGAGCTCTCGACATTTTTTTTGGTTCAAGAGAGCCTTGGGAGTCGATTCGACCACCATTTAGCCGTCCGGAGAGGAAGCCAGTGACACTGGCTTTCGTTTAACTTTTGCTGCGTGAACAATCAGACTTAGAAATGTGGCCTTGAGAACGAGCACAAAGCAATACCGAGACAAACCGTCCAATAACACACTGCACAGAGATTAGAACACTTCTGAACTGTCAGAGTTACTGTACGAACGAATTTTTGATTTGCGTACTAGCATAATACAGAGAAGCTTTTTTTTTTTGAAGTCGGCTGTTGGACAAATGATCCAAACCTATCGATTATTGGCAAAGTTATAACTTTGCCACCTTTTCATAGTTAATGCGTAACCTCAGATCTTTTCCAATCTTGCAAAAATTGAACACAAGTAGATGAAGTGGTTTGAAAACAGCAATTTTCACTCAAACTGACAACTACAAATTGAACACGAAAACACGCATGCTTCGATGCATCGTTTTTTTTTTCTAGCACTCAAAACCAAAACGTCCTACCGAGCCATGCCTACTAAACCCATATTCAACCCCTTCTATTTTAGCTTCGTCGTCCTCGAGCTCATCATCGTCATCTTCGTCGTCGTCCTCGTCGTCTTCGTCGTCGTCGTCGTCATCATCTTCGTCAGCCGGTTCACCGAATGGCAAGTATGACAATCTGGGCATTCTGACGCCGGCAACATCACCCAAGCTGACACTGATGAATGCTGCCGGTACCGGTCAGGAGAATCTGCTCCCACTAACACCGATCAGTCCGAATGGGGCCAGTGCGAACAGCACCGGCAGTGGTGGAGGAGGTGGAAACATTTCCGCTCCTAGTGGCGCCACTACAGCCGGTGGTAATGGAACAGGCGGTGGTGGTGGTGGTGGTGGTGGGGGCGTTAGTACGAACGGTTCCACGCTGGTAACTAGCAAAAATTCGGCTGTGCTGTCGGCGGCTACTCTAGTGAGTCAGCTGCAAACCGAAGAGACGTAGCCGATACTCAAGAACCTACTGCTGAGAAAGTGATGGAGGTAATCGCAGCGCGAACCGATACCCGGAACTGTTCGCGGTTTGCGAGGGTTTTCTTTTTGTTTCATTAATT
>NC_080670.1:213645079-213874113 GCF_030247195.1 Topomyia yanbarensis | reverse complement strand
ACTAGTAAAAAAATACGCTTTTATCTATACCGACAACTTGGTCAAGTACAGAGATATAACAAATTAGGCAAAACGCAAAAAAAAAACTAAAAAACATACACAACTTATAAGTAAATTATTAACAGCATTAGGGTACAGTTTAGAGCTTCGAACGATTATCATCAGTAGTAGTATCCAGGAAAAAACCGAATTCAATGTTTCACGCAAACTTATTGTTGTAGAATGATATCAAACAGAAACAGAACCAATAGCATGGTCTTAATTCATCGCCCCCACTAATTCCTAGGTACGTCTATTTCAATCGTCTGTCGCTATGGTGGACCATAAATACTAAATTTATTTTAACGAGGTCGATTCCGTACTTAAAACCCAGAGTATAGCCTTTTTTAGTTTCCTCCCTAATTTTCCTGTACAGTAATCATTGTTATTTTTTTGTTTCTCTATTTAATTGTCTATAGTCAGTACATGTTTCTGCTTTATTTTACCTTGCGAAACCTATTATAGCCACCTACACAAAACGCTTTGATCACAGTTCTAGGCTAATCATTTTGGATCATTGCTCGAAAAATTGTATCTTCGTGACACTTGTAGATTGAAGGATATAAGCAAACCAATATGTTTAATAATAACTATTCCGATCTCAGATTATCGTTCGCTTGTAGCTTATTTATATGCGCGTGGGTGTGTGTGTGAGTAAAACAAGAAAACAACCACACGCAGTCAGATGAAGAGAAAAACAATAACAAAATGCATACAAGCGAGGAAAAAAATGATATAAGAGAATGCTAATGATACCAAAACTATTCGTAGGGTCCTTATTATTAACGACATAAAAATTGAGTGGAAAACAAAACGAAAAGATCAGTTTATCTATCTTCGGATAGAGGCTCGCGGCATAAAAGTTCGTGCATTCCAGGATGCTGGAAGCGGAAAAATATCCGGTACACCTTGCGATTGATAACGGAAACAAAGCGCACTTGATTTTGTCAGATCTTGGACGGCGGTGGTTGGTTTTGTTTAGTTCTGAAATGATGCGAAATGCTAGGTATCGATTTTTTTTCAACTGGCATGATATGGCTAGTTGGAAGGTAGATACCGTACATAAAAGGGTTTCGAAATGAATTTCCAAACGGACACTTTATTGTTCGTCACTTCCGCCTGGTTTTTATCGATAAATGATTAATGGGATTCCTGTGAGTCTATATAAAAGATTTCTCTGTAAAAACCTGTAAAAAAACTACACGTTTATTGTATTTTTATTTTGCTAAAACAACTTGCCCGATTTTTATCGATTGCTGCGATGCATCTGGCTGTCATCGATTGCTAAGCAACATTAACAAAGTTTGTAGCCCAAGGCGTCGAAATTTCCAAGGTGAAACGATGCTTAATTTTCGCAAAAGTTTATGGAAATAAAATTCAATTACCATTAGATAGGAATATTTATGTGTAAATTTTCCTGGACCTGCAATGAAAACAGTTTATTTCCTAAACGAATCAACCACTGCACTGAACAAGTTGCGTTGTTTTTTTTTCAAAAGGGTAACCTATAATTGAAATGCTCAATAATAGATCATTATCATCCATCTACATCACACATCGCTTGATAAACTAAACTTTTTCTCAAGCAAATCAAAAAAAAACATTCGAATCGCGTGCTCGTTGATAAAAAAAACCAAACTTTCACGGACATATTGTGAATCAAGCGTGTTTGTAAAGCCCTCCTATCCTTATTCTGCGCGGTGTGTGACGTAAGACGACTAATCTCACCTCACGACACGTGCCTTTTTTCACCCGATTTTAGTTACTTCGGGTGACTTAAGAATAGCCTGAGTCGGTTCTCAGAATTGGTTGAAGAAAGCCACACGGAGTGAAGTAAAATTTGTCCTTCCCGCGCAGATTAAAGGTGCCCATTCGAGGCTCACATTTTAACGTAGCTACGCGTAGTAGAAAAACCTAAAAAGTTTCTCATTTTCCGAGAAAACAAAGCGCCTCATTGTTCATACATCATACATACTTTGTGTTGATTATAAAAGCTGTGATTTTTACAACCTCCCTTTTGTTCTAAATCCCATTTCCTCATCCTTTTTCCTTAAATGTATATCGGTGTGTAATCTAACACCCTTTCGCCCTTCTGCCTACTCCCAATGTATATAGCACTAACAGATAGTTATCTTTCTAAGTCCCTCCTCTGCCCCCACACTAGCAATACTATGCTCCCCCTTCCCGAACTGTTATTAATGTTAGGATAAATAATAATAGTCGATTATGTCGTTTTAAGTTAGCTCTAGCAATAATAACATCAAGAACAACCATAACCCCTATTCAAGCAAAAACATGAACCCCGGCAGGGTAATTTGTATTATACATAGAGGCGCACCTAGTAAACGCCCATACCTGTTTGACTCTGTCTGTCTCGTCTGTATTGTGTGGTATAAAATCAACGCTACCCCAAATTACGTTGATTTGACCTAACCCTGACGTTTGACGTGAGATGTTTTCAGTCGCTCTCAGTATCAAGAATAAAACGATGGGGATTCGTTTCAGTGTACATCTCTTAGCGCTTTAATTCTGCTTTGATGTCGCAAAACCTCTATCGTTAGATTTTTCAGTTGCAAGTGACGAAAGGATCAGCACTTTGCATTGAAAAGTGTGACTTTGGATTAATATGAGGTAGGTCAAAATCAGTAATTCTGTAATCGAACAAATAATGCAAATTAAGCGTGATAAGAAAGTACACAGTTACTAAGTAAATCGCATTCGAAAATAACAAAGTTGTTTCTGCTTTAACAAACGAGACAGTTTCAAAAGGCAGAAGAAAATCAGACACTGAATAAAATGCATACCACGTGGTAAGGTTCGTTTCCAATCGGAATCGTGCGTCAATCGCGTAACCTGACCTGACAGACAGAGCGGATTGCTGTTTTTGAGACACACACAAGTAGGCCGATGATGGCTCTAGTAAATGGGACAGAAAGCATTGTGTTTACTGGAAAGTAAAATAAAAACAACACCTCCCTCGCAACACCTTTGCTGACGGAGGAGAAAAAAAAAGTGAAAACTTCATAGCTAGTCAAATTTTATGTTATTGTAATTTGTAATTACGTTTTATCACGATGTAAAACTACAAAACAAGTAAAGGTATAAGCGTAAGCGAAGAAAACTATTAAATTAAACGAAATATTACTTCTATAAATTGAGAGAAAAAAAAAGTCCTTTAGTCGTCTTTTAATGAAATTTAAGATAAAATAAGAAGTTTAAATTATTTATTTAAATTAAATTGCAAAAAGAAAAAAAGAAGAAAAAAACTACAAAAACAAGCTAAATTAAATTGTAAAAACAAACCGCATGAACTATATCTCTGTATGTCATATTTATTGATATGATACTATAGAAATCATAGATCGGAGCACCGATAAAAGGAAATAAAGAAAAGTGAAAATTGCATTACGATTTTCGTATCGCGACAAAACGAATCCGAACTTGTCCCAGGATGACAAAACAGCATTCGAAAGCACCGCTCAAACACATTCCGACGCTATGATGATGCAAGTAAATAGTTTGCATTGTCTTATACACTACAAATCAAACAGAGTCCATCGAAACCCACGGTACATCTGCTGATGGATTTCGTGGTAAACCGGTCTTCCCATCAATTTTCGAAGCAACAGCTGCGGTTATTCAACAACGGCCTGAATTACGCAATAATCCTCCAGCCAAAGGTCGCACAGATCATCATCGACGTAGAAACGGCAATAAACACCTGCCAACTTCCTCATAGCATAGATCAACAAGACTCGATCGATGATTGTAGAAACTATTAAGGAACCTTCCGTGAAAATAAACAACACGGACATCAAGACGATCAGGGCATTGAGCTTGAGCTTGTGCGACCACCCCTGGCTGCTATTCCGTTATCGATCTGGACTCGCTGAAGTTGCACAGGGAATCAGCAGATAATTATGCTTGGGAGTAGCGAAACATCTTTCAATTGTGCAACTCCTGGTAATCCTAAAGTGTTTATTGATCAATACCGGCGCCGGCCCGGCCCGCTACTTAGATTGCGGAAGGAAAGGGAAGGAATGTTAGTCCGATACTTGCTTTTGCTAGAGGCCGCACTCCACAAGTATCACGGGAGGAGGATATTTGGTAGTAAGTATAGAAGTTGGATTCTACTTCTTCTTTACCGACGCCAGAGAGGTGACTCCACTATCAGGACGAGATATCGATCCATCAACTCATGGACCGGGGACCAATGTCTTTACTTCCCTTCCGAAGGAAGACGTGACCACAGATTTTTTCACCTCAGAAAAATCTCAAAGACCTCGGCTGGAATTGAACCCAGGACAACTGGAATGAGTGGCGGTCACGCTTACCACTCAACCACCGGCGCCGTCACATCAAGACGATCAGCGCATTGAACGAAAAACCCGTTTACTTTGTGAAGGGTGGCAAAAGGAAATAAAACCGCGATATTAGACAAAGAGGAGTACGACGCCCAAATACTACAAACACTTAGTAACAGTTCTTACAGACAACAGAACGAACCCGCTCCCAGATGTGGTAAAACGAGTAGACAAAATTAATGTAAATCAGTCCTAGGATCATCAATCAGTAAGCTTCGAGCACAGAGAACAGACGTCCATCTTCAGCATACAACTTGTGTAAAAATCCCTAACGTTTTCGAAGGTAGTTGCGATATCTCCACCAGGTGCGCTACTGTCGGCAAGTTTTTAGTGGCTGAGTTCGACTGAATTGACAGCGGTTATACCTCTACTCAGTCAAACCATTCCGGAACCGGTTCGGACTTCTGAGGGGATTCAGTATGAATGCCAACTCAAATGCATCAACCAATTGTCATTCGTTATCGAGCACTCAGTCGAGATAGAAGTCTTTTGTCATCGGTCCGTACACTCTATAGCGACAAATAGTGTTAATCCGCGTTCAAGGTTATTGGCACACGCCTAGTTGAGGTTTCATTATTTTTCCCTTCTTTTGTGTTTCTGTTTCTGAGTACCGTTAGCCGGTCAGTGAAGTGAAGCAGTGTTCTTTTAGTAAGCCGTCTGGATACCGTTACATACACAAGCTAAGTATTAGTTTTCGTTTCCCCTTCTTGGTTGTCTTAATAACGTGCACTGGGCAATAGGCCCGTGCAAAAATGACTTCCCCTGACGGCGGTTCATCTCAAGGTGAGATGGACGTCGAAATAAAATCGGCTCCCCGGCTCAAGGTATATCCGAGCTCGGCCACCGGGCCATTTGTGATCTTCTTCCGGACCAAAGAAAAAAAGTGTTTGAATCTGTTGCAGATTTCTCGAGTTCTGACGGATCGGTATTCGGCCGTGACAGAAATATCGAAAATTCGCCCTGATAAGCTTCGGGTGGTGGTTAACAGTTCTACTCAGGCAAACGATATTGCTGGCTACGAGCCCTTTACGAAGGAGTACAGGGTGTATATTCCAGCTAGCAGGGTTGAAGTCAGTGGGGTCGTTTCCGATTCGAGTCTGAATTGCGAGGACCTGCTAAAATATGGGACTGGCTGTTTCAAAGACCCCATGCTTAAGCCAGTGAAGATACTGGAATGCAAACGTTTGCATTCAGCATCAGTCGCAGCTGACGGCAAGAAAATATACGTCAACTTAGACTCTTATCGGGTGACCTTCGCCGGCTCTGCCCTGCCCAATTACCTCCTCTTTGACAAGGTTCGTCTACCTGTTCGCCTCTTTGTGCCGCGGGTCATGAACTGTACTAATTGCAAACAATTGGGACACACAGCCTCCCATTGTAGCAATAAAGCCCGCTGTGGGAAATGCGGTGGGAATCATGCGGATGATTCCTGTGGTAGAGATGTCGAAAAGTGTCTCTACTGTGGGGGAAACCCACATGATCTCCCTTCATGTCCCGCGTACAAACAGCGCGAGGAAAATCTTAAGCGTTCCCTTCAGGGACGCTCTAAGCGATCTTTTGCAGAAATGCTTAAGATAGCTACGCCACCTGTCTCTACGAACATCTTTACCAACTTGTCTACTGACGAAGGCGACTGTGATGAACCCCAGGAGGGAACATCTTCTGCTGTGCCTAGAAGTAGTAGAAAAAGGAAGAACATTTCTTCTTCCAAGCTTCGTCGTAAAGGCCAGAAGGTGTCTCTTCATGGTCCCCCTAAAATAACTACTCAAGGAAGTACTGGTGCAAAACCGAAGCAAGTCGCTCCCGGTCTCAGTAACCTGAGCTCAGAAAAGGAGTTCCCAGCACTTCCAGGAACATCAAAAACCCCAAGTGTTCCCATATCTCAGCCAGAGAAAGAAAACAGTGCTGGCTTAATAAATTTCTCTGACATTGTGGACCGTATTCTTACAGCGTTAAACATTTCTGACCCCCTTAAAAGTATCTTGATAAGCTTTCTCCCCGCAGTAAAAACATTTTTGATGCAGTTCACTGCGAAATGGCCCCTTCTTTCAGCGATTGTATCCTTCGATGGCTAATTCATCGAACGAGGTCAAGGATTTAATCACTGTTCTACAGTGGAATTGCAGAAGCATTATCCCGAAAATCGATTCGTTTAAAATCTTACTAAATAATTTGAAATGCGATGCATTTGCCCTATGCGAGACATGGCTCACTTCAGAAATAACCCTACACTTCCACGATTTTAATATTATTCGCTTGGATCGAGAAGACTCTTACGGAGGAGTACTTTTGGGGATCAAAAAGTGCTATTCTTTCAATCGGATCGACCTCCCCTCGACACCAGGCATTGAAGTTGTCGCTTGCCAAACCAGAATTAAAGGCAAAGACCTTTGCATTGCTTCCACCTACATCCCCCCTAGAGCCTCAGTTAGCCACCGACGGCTTTGCGATATTGCGGAACTCCTCCCCGCACCGAGGCTAGTTTTAGGTGACTTCAACTCCCACGGCACGGCATGGGGTTGCCTTCATGACGATAATCGATCTACCCTACTCCATGAGCTTTGCGACAACTTCAATATGACCATTTTGAATACGGGTGAAATGACACGGATTCCTGCCCCTCCAGCGCGTCCGAGCGCCTTAGACCTGTCCCTCTGCTCGACATCGCTGCGGTTAGATTGCATGTGGAAGGTAGTCTCTGATCCCCACGGCAGCGACCATCTGCCAATCGTAATTAATATTGCTAACGGTTCAGGGCCACCGAATACAATCAATGTTTCGTATGACCTCACACGAAATATTGATTGGAAGAGCTACGCGTCCGTGATATCCGAAAAAGTAGAATCGACACAAGAGCTTCCTCCGGAGGAAGAGTACGGGTTCCTGGCTGGCTTGATTCTCGATACCGCGATTCAAGCTCAGACTAAACGCGTACCAGACGCGAATTCACGCGGGCGTCCTCCCAATCTATGGTGGGACAAAGAGTGCTCAGACGTGTACGCGGAGAAGGCCGCTGCGTATAAGACCTTCCGGGACGACGGGCTGCCAGCTAGCTACCGACAGTACGCGATGGCGGAAACGCGCATGAAGAGTTTGATAAAAGCCAAAAAACGTAGCTACTGGCGCCGGTTCGTCGACGGACTAACGAGAGAAACATCGATGAGCACTCTTTGGAGTACGGCCCGACGCTTACGAAACCGAAACAGTACTAATGAGAGCGTGGAATATTCAAACCGTTGGATATTCGATTTTGCCAAGAAGGTTTGTCCGGATTCCGCCCCGGCACAGAAGATCTACCGCGCCGCGTCCCCTCACAATAACGCGAACGAAACACCGTTTTCGATGGTGGAGTTCTCACTTGCTCTCTTATCATGTAACAATAAAGCCCCAGGGCCAGACAGAATCAAATTTAACTTGTTAAAGAATCTGCCAGACTCTGCCAAGAGACGCTTGTTGAATTTATTTAATAAGTTTCTTGAGGGTAATATTGTCCCTCATGACTGGAGGCAAGTGAAGGTCATCGCCATTCAAAAACCAGGAAAACCAGCCTCCGACCACAACTCGTATCGACCGATTGCGATGCTGTCCTGTATCCGAAAGTTGTTCGAGAAAATGATCTTGTTTCGCCTCGATAATTGGGTTGAAGCAAATGGCTTACTGTCAGATACACAATTTGGTTTCCGCAAAGGCAAAGGGACGAACGATTGTCTTGCGTTGCTCTCAACAGAAATTCAAATGGCTTATGCTAGCAAAGAGCAGATGGCATCAGTTTTCCTAGATATAAAGGGGGCTTTTGATTCAGTTTCTATCAAAATTCTTTCTGAGAAGCTGCACCAGCATGGTCTTTCACCGACTCTAAACAACTTTTTGCTAAACTTGCTGTCTGAAAAACATATGCATTTTTCGCATGGTGATTTATTGACATCACGAATTAGCTACATGGGTCTTCCCCAGGGCTCATGTCTAAGCCCCCTTCTCTATAACTTTTACGTGAATGACATTGACGAATGTCTTGTCAATTCCTGCACGCTAAGGCAGCTTGCAGATGACGGTGTGGTCTCTATTACAGGTCCCAAAGCCGTCGATCTGCAAGGACCATTGCAAGATACCTTGGACAATTTGTCTGCTTGGGCCCTCCAGCTAGGTATCGAGTTCTCCACGGAGAAAACTGAGCTAGTCGTATTTTCAAGGAAGCGTGAACCAGCGCAACTACAGCTTCAATTAATGGGTCAAACTATTGCTCAGGTTTCAACTTTCAAATATCTCGGGGTCTGGTTCGACTCTAAAGGAACCTGGGGATGTCACATTAGGTATCTGAAACAGAAGTGCCAGCAAAGGATCAACTTTCTCCGTACAATAACCGGAACATGGTGGGGTGCCCACCCAGGAGACCTGATCAGGCTGTACCAAACAACAATATTGTCGGTGATGGAGTACGGGAGTTTCTGTTTCCGCTCCGCTGCGAACATACATTTCATCAAACTAGAGCGAATCCAATATTGTTGTTTGCGTATTGCTTTGGGTTGCATGCACTCGACACATACGATGAGTTTAGAAGTGCTGGCGGGCATCCTTCCGCTGAAAAATCGATTTTGGGAACTCTCATATCGATTGCTCATCCGATGCGATATCTTGAACCCGTTAGTAATTGCAAATTTCGAAAGGCTTGTCGAGCTCAATTCTCAAACCCGATTTATGTCCTTGTACTTCGATTACATGGCACAAAATATCAATCCTTCTTCATACTATCCCAACCGTGTCAATCTCTTTCATGCTTCTGATTCAACTGTATTCTTCGACACATCCATGAAAGACGAGATTCGTGGAATCCCGGATCACATACGTCCGCAAGTGATCCCAAGCATCTTTCATAGTAAATTTCGAGAAGTCGACTGCAACAAGATGTTTTACACCGACGGGTCAAGCCTCGACGGCTCCACTGGCTTCGGTATATTCAATCAAAACCTCACCGCCTCATTCAAACTCAATGATCCTGCTTCAGTTTACGTCGCAGAACTTGCTGCTATTCAGTATACCCTTGGGATCATTGATACTTTGCCCACCGATCATTACTTTATTGTCTCGGATAGCCTCAGCTCAATCGAGGCTCTCCGTTCAATGAAACCTAGAAAGCACATTCCATATTTTCTGGGGAAAATCTGGGAGCGCCTGCGTGCTTTGTCTGTAAGATCGTACAAGATTACCTTAGTTTGGGTTCCCTCGCATTGCTCCATTCCAGGTAATGAAGAAGCGGACTCTTTAGCTAAGGCGGGCGCTTTACAAGGTGACATATATGAAAGACCAATTAGCTTCAGCGAATTTTTCAGTATCACTCATCAGAGAACCCTCGAAAGTTGGCAAACTTCATGGAGCAATGGTGAACTGGGAAGGTGGCTACATTCGATAATCCCTAAGGTATCGACGAAACCTTGGTTCAGAGGGATGGATGTGGGTCGGGATTTCATTCGCGTGATGTCTCGGCTCATGTCCAATCACTACACGCTGGACGCACATCTCCGGCGTATTGGGCTCGTGGATAGCGGTATCTGCGCTTGTGGCAACGGTTATCACGAAATCGAACATGTTGTCTGGGCATGCGCCGAGTACTGTTCTGCCAGATCTCAACTATTCGATTCCCTTCGGGCCCGAGGAAGATCACCCAATGTCCCGGTTCGAGATGTACTAGCAAGCCGCGATATTCTCTACATGTCCCTTATATACACGTTCCTCAAAACCATCAATATCCAAATTTAAATGCCCCTATCTTTTCTCTTATTATTCCCAGAAGTGCCCTCTTCCGCCTACCGTACCCCAACGATGGTTTGATACGACTCCAAGACGAGACAAAACATCTGTCGAATGAACCAACAACACGAGATCTACAGTACAACATCACACACGCAGCGCGGTGTGTTCCCGATCCGTATCTGAGCCGTACTACGAAATCGTCTGGAGGAACCCCTGCCGGCTCGAGGAAAACCGCCCGGCGTCCCAATACTTGATACATCCGTTCGAATCTGTAATCCTGGTCGTTGATTCCTGATGCCGGAAACTGAAAGTTTATATCCCCCCCCCCCCTATTCAGCCTTGTCCACCCTCTCTCCCATGTCTCTGATACACAGATGTATGACTTCACCCCTTCTCCCCTTGAATATCTTCCCAAAACTTATGTGCCCCCCTATCTTCTAGTGTTAGTTGATCAATCCGTTCGAATCTGTAATCCTGGCCGTTAATTCCTGATGCCGGAAACTGAAAGTTTATATCTCACCCCCTCCCCCCCCCCCTTCAGCCTTGTCCGCTCTCCCTCCCATGTCTCTGATACACAGATGTATGACTTCATCCCCTTCTCCCCTTGAATATATTCCCAAAACTTAAGTGCTTAGTTTTAGTTGATCAATATTTAATCTCGTTAAGAAATGACCAACAGTACCACTACTTTAAAATAGCCCTAATTAATTCCCCTTAATCTTGAACCACTCTTTCTAGTTATTTCTAGTTAATAAGCTTGTAAAATGTTCCGCTTAGTTAATAATTAATTTCTCCTACAATCTCCCTTCTAAAAATCATAAAGTGAATTACCATACAAAGAACACACAAAATGACCCGTCCCCCAAATCTTACGAATATTATATTATACCCTCTTTTATATGTATAAGTTAGCTGTAAAGTTTTTTTTTTTTTTTTTTAGTTTCATTATATAAAACAAAATAATATTGAAATGTGTAACCCCCTAGTTTTAAGAAATTCAAAATGTAAAACAATGAAAAAATGGCACCTTTAAGCTAACGCATACGTGCCTTATCAAATAAACAAATTGAAAAAAAAAATCAACCAATTGAGTCGGAATCGGTTGTTTTCTTTGAGCCAGATTTCATACTGAATCCATTGAGGATTTAGAGCCGGTTCGGGAATGGATTGGACGGATAATTGGGATAAGTTAGTGTGGCGGCGCTAGTGTTTTATCATATATTAGTTCAAATGTTTACACACGTTTTATTAATATATTTGCTCGATCATGGATGTCTGTTCTCTGTGCTTCGAGTACCAAAACCCACACTCTTCAGAATTAAAAGACTCCCGAAAGTACATAAGCCAGGAAATGAGGTGAAAGAGATTGTTCAAGCCGTCGGAGAACCAACTGGTTAGTAGACGAATTCCAAGCCATGTCAACAAAATTCCCTAGTCGAACAATAAAAAAACATGCAGGATTTCTCAGATCAGGGTGGCATTGCGCATCTCGAAACGAAAGGTTTTTTGTATACAAGCTTGTATGGAAAAGTCGATTCGAGTTGGTTGCATAATGTGGCCCCAGCTTCAGTCATCAAACCACATCGGAGACGACGAAATCATGGTTTCCTTTGATGTCGCGATATTATTTCGAAGCGTTTCAGTAGAAGAGTCCGGCAATCTTCTTAAAGATCAATCTTCTGGAAGATTCAACAAAATAACGACAACGGATGAAAGAACAAGGTACGGTGTTACCTGAAACCAGTCTTCCCATCAACATCGATAAGTTTGCACCTGTGCACAAAATTTCGTACACGCGTTCAACCTCAAACTTGCTTTGCCTTTGTGTACAGGTTCGCCTCGAACACCGAACCCAAGCGAACGATGTGCAAGCTTAGGTTTAAACACCGTGTGCGTACACAAGAAAGGCGCACACAAAACAGAATGAGTCAACACTAGTGATGATCCGTGATAGAAAGAGAAAACTAGTGTCAAGAACCTGTGTGTACGAACACCGCGTACGTACATGGGGTTCGGTTGTGCAGACGAACATGTGTACGTGTTTTAGTACGCATTAGCGCGTTCGAGTTTGGGTGTGGGTTTAAGTTGAGCACAGAACTTGAACGAACATGGTGTTCGATGTTCATTTGGGAAGTCTGCCTGAAACTGACGCGGCTGCATGGAGGAGAACTACTTCAAGTTTAGGGGTAACTTCTACAAACAAACAAAACGAGTATCGATGGAGAACTCACTGTCAAGGTTTTTATGCGAACTCTGCATGGCAAACAGAGAAAAAATGGATGCAAAATATCTGCTGCTAGAACGCTGGCAGAGGCACGTCGACAACATATTTAGCATAATCAAACGTGAGTAACTACCAGAACTATTAGAATCTATCAAGAACATTCACAGGGATATTCGTTTCACATGTGAACAGGAACAACAAGGAAAGCTCCCGTTTTTAGGCGTCCTTGTTTAAGAGAAACAAATAATTTGGAAATCAAAATCTACAAAAAGCCAACTAATACCAGACGAGTATTAGTTGACACGTCAAACCATTCTCACCAACATAAAATGGCCGCATTTCATCACATGATCCACAGAATAGAACTTTTCCCGTTGAATGGTCAAGGAAAGGCAAAAGAGTTAGGGGGCCTATTCTCACAGTCACGTCACTGAGTGACTAAAAAGAAATTTTCTTCTAGTCACTAGGTGACGTGACTATGAGAATGGGGCACAGGATATACCTACAGCGATACTATATGCCTACAACGAGAACTGCATCCAAAGAATTATCAACAAGAGGGCCAGAATCCAGCGCATGAAATCCTTGACCACACTGAGTCCCATCACGGAAAAATTAGGGAGAATATCAATAGAATATGACGTGACTATAATTAGAACACATCGACCGAAAATGAGGAAATTTGGTATAGTCCTCGTCTTCAGCGCCAAAAAAACCAACTCAAAACAAGATTAGGATCAGACAGAGAAAGAATGACCGGAACGGTGAGAATGAAGAAACGGTGAAAATTCACCTTTATTAGAAACACTGAGAAAAGACATGTCCTCAAGCAGGAATCGAACCTGCGATCTCCCAGTCTCTAGTTGGGTGCGTTAACCACTCCGCGATCGAGGAAATGTGATTGTAATCGCAGCCTCCAATGGCCCGATCGGTGAGAGGGACAGGTGATGATCTGCTTATAGGAGACATTGGGGGTCGATTAGGAGGTATTGGAGGCTGCGGCGGTGATCACAAAAACAGTTGGGAACATGTGATGGCGAAGGCGAAGTGGTTAACGCACCCAACTAGAGACTGGGCGATCGCAGGTTCGATTCCTGCTTGAGAACATTTCCGTTTCTTCATTCTCACCGTTCCGGTCATTCTTTCTCTGTCTGTTTTCCAGTGGACACGTTCATAAAAAATCCTTAAGAAAAGAAAAAAACAAAAACTCACGTCAAACAAGGAATATATAAGATTAGGATCGGCGAAAGACTTGATTGAAGAATTCATCAAAGTCAGGATCGAACAAACAAAAAGGAATTTGGAAATCAGATTCAAAGAAAACATCGCAGAAACAACAAAAGCCGAAAAAGCTACGTCAAAAGGAACACCACACCACTTCAAGCCAAAAAGTAGCAGAACACGTCTGCAATGAGAACCATCAACTTACCACCGCAGATATCCGCATTTTACGACGAATCTCACTCTGAAAACTGGATGTAGGTGACAATATATAAATTCATAAACAATAAGGACCATGGCAAAGGACATTCGAGCTTCATCAAATTTTTATCCAAACTGCAAGAAATTTAAACAATGCTTCTCAGGGTTTTGATAGAAGCCGGCTATTTTGACATTCTCCACCAGAATCCTGATAAATATATTGTTAGATTTCTGAACAGAATTCCATTGCAATCATAACATGGATATGAGAGGGAAAGTATGAGAATGACAGGAAGATAACGCCAGAATTTCAAGCAGGATTTTTATTAGAATCCTGAACAAATCAGATTCATCAGCATTGCGAAGAATTTTGTTTCATAATCCTGCTGAGAAAACTACTACAATCCCCAGGATCCCGTCGGAATCCTCAGTAGTATATCATCCTAATCCAGATTTGAATCAGAAGTGTATCAGAATTTTTAAAAATTATTTCATTAGAATCCAGAGTAGAATTCCCAAAATTATTTTTACTTATAATTCTGAGAAGAATTCTTTCAGAGGTCTTAGCAGGATAATGCAGATATACAGAGGAAGAAAATTATTGGAATGCATGAGAGGATTTCATCAGAATCCTGAGAAGGGTTATATCAGAATTCGAATAATGATATCGTTTGAATACTGTGAATAATAATAATCCTTTGAAACATGCCATCAGAATAATAAAAGGATACCAGAAACCGAATTCTTATAGTGACCGAATTCGGTCAAATGAGATTTTATGTATCAAAATGACAAATTTTCAAATTTTATTCTGAACGGGTAGTTCCTAGGGGCAGATCACTTGTGATGCATTTTTAAAAATCAGCGAAATTAAATGCATTTATTTCCATCAAAATAGAAATTCATAATGTATTTTGCGTTGCGTGCAATGTTGTTTGCGTTGCGTGTAAGACGTCAAAACCCTACAGAAAAACTAGCCCTACATTTAACAAAACGTCGAACAAAGTGGATCAGCGTAGGACGTTTGTTAAACAAACTTTTCTGTGAGGGAGTGATTTGATGTAAATTTGTTATACATTCTTATGTCGTTTTCGCTTGAAGCAGAAACTAACTCAGTTTCGGACCTAACTGCTGTCAAACCGTTGGTTTGAAGCCAGTTTCCAACCTAGGTTATGCGCCACTGAACTGAAAACCGGGTTGGGTTCCAACCTGAAATATATTTCGGGTTCGCTCACACCACTGCTGTTTGGCGAGAACCCAACTCAGTTTCATTAAAAACGTTCGTTTGAAGCAACTAACCTGGGTTAGTTTCTAGGTTCTCAATCGAAAACGACATTAGAGTGATCTGCCCCTAGGGTAGTTCAGTAGTTTCCAAAGGTACTTTAAAACTGCCCCTACATGCACGCGGCTCCACTGCGCCGGTGTAGTATAGTAACAACGAAATTGTCTTAATATTTGCTTTGGAGTATCTGTAACAGGCAAGGCCTACTACATGCATGATAAAGAAAGGCTTCACAGGCAGACTCATAAACGAATGTACGGGAGTTTCATTGTTTGGACAACAAATGTCAACAGGTCCAATAATTCTTCCAAATAGAGCGGTTACCAATATACAACTAAAAACAACGTTCTCTGGAACGAGTCCCAAAAGCTTATGTGCAACTATACGAATGGAACTCTTTTCGCGTTCGCGCGCGCAGGTGAGAGATACCTACCTACCTACAATACCTGTAGCATGTAGTCGCCGCGTTCGATAGAATCTGCGGTGAATCGACGAGAGCTGCTGGCAGTTTGTGTATAGTAGCGAGAGAAAGGTTCCAACCACGCAACTTAATTCACCCGCATCGCACGAAGCAACGGCCTACGGCTCACGGCGACGGTTCCAGTCGGTTTCAGTACGAGTCAAGGTCTATCCGCACTAGACCGATCCGATCCGATCCGACCCGACTTTTTCATCTTCGGATTCGCTCGGGTTGTTGATGTAATGGTATTGGTAGTATGTCGGGCGTCCGACGCAAAAAAGAATCGTTGCCAACGATATTCCTCGAACAGACTCTCCGACTTTTTTCTGCTTCTCCACCGACCGGCTCGAACAGAGAGAGAGAACGTGTGAGGCAACCAAAGCAGGTAAAATGATTCTTCTGCTGGTGTGGGACAGCATGTCGTCCACTCAGAAAGGAAAAATAATATCGTCAATAACTTTTGCTTCTACCCATGCTTGAACGGCTTGACCAGAGGCGCATATGAGATAGCGGACAGATTTGTTTTCCAACCGGTGCGGAATTGATTCTATGCCGGGATAGCTAGGATTCCTTCCGATTTTACTTTCAGGTTGTTTTTGTTGCCGAGCTGGATGTTCAAATTTGTTTATGAACACCGTAACGTAGGATATTTGTGCTATTTGCGGGTCCCGGTTGAATTTTGTACATCGATAGGAAGAATGTTCTCGATTTGTTGACAAATATATCATTTTTGCTTGAAGCGAAACTGAGGCATGTTCTAACCCCGACTGCTGTTAAAATGCATGAAATGATAGCGTTTGGGTTTACAACCAGACTCAGTTTCGCGGTCAAGCAGCGCATATTTCAATTCAACTAAACATTAATTGTTTTTATCGGGGCATACTATGATGGTCGAACCCTAATATTTCTTAATTCGACCGAACGTTTTATTGATTCTAATAATGATCATATTTTATTATTTAAACAACGAACTTCTTTGTTTGCATTGATCGTATCAACAATATTTATGTATAAAAATTACACCAGCTCAAAGCAATAAAACAAAACACGCAAATGATGTGTGTTAAAGAATTCTTCCAATCCAACAAAACAGAATTTGTTAACTAATCCTTTTCTTGAAATGTAACAGAATCTTTTTTTGATTGAATAATGTGGAATTTTCAGCAAAAGTCGCCGAATGCGGAGCGAATATTAGAAAACTTAAGTTGGAAATACCAACATTCGAACAATGTTTCCTATTTAAGATTTGCAGATTGCGAAGTTTGTAGACAAGACTTATTTTAGTTTTGTAATTTCATTTAGGCGTCTTACGCAATATATTTTACTATAGAAGTTTCGCGAACCAATACAGCAAAATCGGTACGTCGTAGAAACCTATGTGATCCAATATAATTTCAAATTAAAAACTTCTAGATGTTTTAATAACGTAAAATAAATTGTTAGTAGAAGAAAGCACGACGAAATAGGGTGATAAGTCACCATTCCTGCAGAGGTGTGGGCGGCGCATTTTTCTACATTCGTGAAGCTCGTTAGAGCATTTAACATTTTAAGCCGTCATATGTTTTCGATATGTATAATATATTGTATATCAAGGCGTTGTGGAGCGTGCACCTTACAATGAATTTTGTTATTTGAATGGTTGGCGTCCGAAAGGGGCTAACCCACATTTTGATTTTTTTATTGTCTATCCCGAGATAAACTCGCATTTCGTCGATTTGTTGTTATATGTTTCACACATGAGTGCGAACGAAACAAAAATAAACGTCAAATCGTTTTTCGCTTGCACTAATGCAAAGAGAATTGGCGCGTGATTCGGCGAACGGCTTGGCGGCGCATGGCTGATATGTCACGATGTGGATTTTAGAAAAGATTCGCAATACAGGAAATGAAAAAAACTTCCGCATTTCCAAATTAACATTGTTTTTATTGTAAAAATACATTATTTTATTAGTAGTTCATTGATCCATGTTGCCAAAAAAATAAGATCATTACATGCACTACTTTTCAATTCACGAGCATTTTCGTAATTCGGGGGGCTAACCCCGGGGGTACCTAGTACTGGGGTCACCTTCATGGTCAACTTTGACTGCTAATAGCAAAAAATCAAAAAATTATTTTCAGAATTCTTAAATAGCAGTACACGTGGATTACTTAGAACTACCAAAAAATGTCGATTTCGGAAAAAATGTGGATTAGCCCCTTGTGGGCGCCAGCCATTCATTTGTTAGGGACCGTGGACAAAAAAACCGTCATTTTACCCTCCTCCTCCCCTCCGTGGACAATCCTTTACCCCTATCTGCCCCTACCCCCGCCCGCCATACTATGTCCACGTGGAGTTTCCCATTTTTTGGGCAATTTAATAAAAAAGGAGTTTTCAAAAAGTTTTCGTTTGTGTTAGACTACTATGGCGAAGAAGGTGAATGAAAATCGTTCAAACTTCCACTGCTTCCGTCTTTTGCCAAATTTTCATGGAAATATCTCATTTCTGAACGAAATTATAATCTTTTATATTTATGTATTAAAGATTCATCATAATAACATAAAATTGAAGTAACGTATGGATTCTTCAATTGGCCTCGTAATTTCAACCACACGCTTTCAAATCTAAAACTAGAGGTATTTGACCGAGTTACAGAAGATTGAATCAAATGATTCGGACAGAACATTTTTCTCAGATTTTGTTTCGCACGATTTCCTCTGATTTTTTTTAATGATTTGCTATTACATACTATGCTGTTATAGGCACTTTGATTATTTCAATATCATGAAAAAATTTGAAGGTATGCGCACACATGAATGACATTACAAATTTATTTCATTTTCTTATAAAAGACAAAATTATAATGATAAGTCCACGTGGACATTTTTAATACCCCCACCCGTTCCCCATGGACAAGCGTGAACTTTCGCGTGACCCCTACCCTCCCCTTAATTGTCAACGTGGTATATTGATGGTCCCTTATTTGTTGTATCTTCACTGACAGACCCTTTGGCCTCAATGGTGGTTGCTTAAACTAATTACATTTCAGGATAGCAAATGTTTTAGCTTTTTTCGATTATAGAGGTGTTAACCTTAAGGTCATTCGCCTCTTCGGGCTAGAAAAATCTCTTATGAAAAATTTCTAACCCTATTTCCGGGGTCGGGACTCGAACCCAGGTGCGCTGCGTACAAGGCAATCGATTTACCAACTACACTACGCCCACCCCTATTTTAGCTTTTATCGAATTCCTCGTCAGGTTGGATTCAAAAGACGTCGCCACACTGCACTGTTAACAATACACTGAACTTCGGTAACAGCGCTCTGGCGATCATAGTTGGTTCTCCTGAACGGTAATCGCAAAAGAGAGTTATTGCGTACAGCTCAAACGCGGGCTTGAAGATCCAGGCGTCCGAAGATTATAGGACAATCCACCCTGAAATCTGTCTTGCCAAGGAAGATGTCGGAGTGCAAAGCGTATGAACCGACGTTGGCCGGCTTCGATTGTGACAACGCCGTTCTGGTATATAGTACAGATTCCAAACAACAGAACAATATTCTAGTGTTGAGCGAGCCTGTGCGCAATAGTGATTTTAACCAGTGTACGTGGTGTGTGGTTTGCGTATTAGTGCCGAATCCATGATGACTACGAGATCCTTGATGTGAGAGTGTCTTGGAAAGCTCGAGTCGAAGAAATGGTATTTAAACTGAATCGGATGGCGTTTCCGTGTTGGCCGTTGTCGATCATTTAGCCATAAAATAGTGTTGTAAAAACAAAGAAACAAATCATTTTGGAGAAAAGCGTAGTGATAAATTGAAAGAATAACCTATAATACTATAGCTAGTATACAGAAAAAGGAAAAGTTTACAGAAGAAGAACTATTGATAATGGTAGTAGCACTTGAATATGAAGAAGCATCCGTCATAAAGAAAAAATGGGTTCACAAAGCTTGGAGATCGGAAAAATAGAAGTGAGATTTTGAACGTTAGTAAATCGTAGGATGGTTTGAGAAACAAGTTGGCGACAGTAAAAGTTTAGGAATGTACGGCTTTGTGCGCTTGGCCCCTAGACCGCTTAGGGTTAATCCACTTTTCCTCCTTGCTTTGCATGTTGTTCCTTTAATTGCGGTTAGATGGAAATACATTTAATTAAGAACAGGGTACCTTTTAGGTTGCTATTCAACATACGAACGCAAGAGGCTTTAGATGTGGAAGGTTAAACAATCAAAAGCATAACATTTAAAAAATTGGAAATTGACGCACTTGAATGTACATTGTTTTTGGTTTATTAAATTTTATATGCAAATTTTTTTATTTCTTGTTTTAAAAGTCCTTATTTCAAAATATTCAAATTTTTGAATCCTTGAATTTTCAAATTTTAACTTTTAGATTCACAATTTTTTGGATTTTTTAATATACAAGCATTTAAATTTTTGAATATTAATATTTTTATTTTTAACTTCCTAAATTTTAAAACTCCTAGATTTCAATTTTTTGAGCTTTAGATTTTTAGATTTCCAAATTTTTTGATTTTTAAACTTTCTAAATTTCTGAATTTTTGATACTTGGATTTTAGATCTTTAAATTTTTAAACTCTTAACTCCTTAAATTTTTTAACTTTTTGAATTTCTGAATTCTTAAATTATAAAATTTTCAAATTCCAAAATCTTTGATTTTTTAAATTTACAAAATTTTAAATCTTTAAATTCATAAATTTTTAAATTTTTGAATTCCTAAATTTTTAAATGCTTAACCGAATTTTTAAATTTTTGAATTTTTAAATTCTAATTTTTTTAATTTCTTTGAATTTTCAACTTTTTAAACTGTTAAATCTTTAAAATTTTAAATCCTTAAATTTTCAAACTTTTAAGTTCTTAAATGATTGAATTTTTAAATTCTTAAATTTTTAAATTCTTGAATTTCTAAATTTTTAAAAATTTGGGAATTTAAATATTTAAAAATTCTAAAATTTAAATATTTAAGAAATTTAAAAATTTCAAAGTATAAAAATTTAAAATCCGAAAATTCAAATAATTTAAAAATTTCGGAATTATAAAATATAAAATCTTTGAATTTTTAAATTTTTAAATTCTTAAATTTTTAATTTTTCAAATCTTTAAATTTTCATATCTTTGAATTTTTGAATCTATGAATTTTAAAATTTTATATTTTTAAATTACTATATTTTTAAATTTATAAATTTTTAGATTTTTAAATTCTTAGATTTTTAAATTTTTAAAAAATTAAGTTTAAAAATTTTTGAATTTTTGGATCTTTAAATTTTAAAATTTTTGGATGCTTAAATATTAAAATTTTTGAATTTTCGTATCCTAAAATATTAAAATTTAAAACTTTTAGATTCTTAGATTTTTAAATCTGCAAATTTTTAAATTATTGGATTTTCAAATTCTTAAATTTAAAAATTTTGGAACCTTGAATTTTTAAATTTTTATTTCTTGAAATTTTTAAACTTTTAGAATTTTTAAATAATCAGATTTTAAAATTTTCAAATTCTTAAATTTTTAAATTACTGAATTTTTAAATTCTTAAGTTTTTAAATTTTTAAATCTTTAAATTTTAGAATATTTGAATATATAAATTTTTAGATCTTTAGATTCTTAAATTTCCAAATTTTTGAATCTTTAAATTTTAATATTTTTAAATCATAAAATTTTCAAATTCTACGATCCTTGTATTTTTAAATTTACAAATTTTTAAATCTATAAATATAAATTTTTTAGATTTTCAATTCTTCAACTTTTGAATTCCTTAATTTCTAAATTTTTGATTTTTGAATGTTCTTTAATAACTGAATTCTTAAATTTTTAAATCTTGAATTTTTAATATTTAAATCTCTAAATTTTTGAACTTTAAATTTTTTTTAATTTTTAGATCATCGAATTTTTAAATTCTCATATTCTTAAATTTTTAAATTTTTGAATCGTTAAATTTTTAAATATCAGGATTTTTAAATTTTTGGATCTTTATATTCATAAATTTCCAAATTTTTGAACCTTTAAATTTTAATATTTTTGAATTCTTAAATATTAAAATTTTAAAATTGTTATATTTGAAAATATTGCAATTTTTAAATTTCTAAATGTTTTAATTTTTGGTCTTTTAAATTCTTAAATTTTTGAATTTCCCTATTCCTAAATTTTCATATTTTTTATATTTAAAGTTTTAACCTTTTTAATATTTTGAATCTTTAATTTTAAAATTTCAAGCGCTCTAACTTTTTAAATTTTCGAATTGTTTTATTTCCAAATTTTTATTTTGGATTTGAACTTTTTAAATGTTAACGTTTCTAAAAATGTTACATCCTAATTTTTTTTAATTGTTTAGTTTTTAAATGCTTAAATTTTGAAGTTTATGAATTGGATAATATATTAAAAATTCCAAATTTTATTTGATCTAAATTCATATGGATTAATTTTTAACATTGCTGTTTTCTAGAAGCACTAAATTCAGGCTAAGGCAAATTATTAACTTCCGTCATCTGTGAACTTCTCCATCTGCAATTCTTCAATAGCAACATCGTGATTTTCCTAAAAAAAACCACTCACCTACACAGACCGCGAAATTTTGGCAATCTAATGAGAGAATGATGAGTATGAGTATTTTTGATTCCGTTTTATTCCAACGAAAGGATCAGTTTATTTTTAATTTCTTAAAAATGTAAAGATCTAAATTTTTAAATTTCTTAAAATCCAAATTTAAATTAATGAATTTTCACATATTTCAATTTTTGAAAATTTTATATTCTTGAATTTTAAAATTTTTATGTTTAAAAATCTGTAAGTCTTAAATGTTTAGATACAGTGAAGACCCGATTTTATCAGCACTCGGTTTTATCAGCTTTTTTGCCCGATTTTATCAGCTTCATATGAAAAATGATAGTTGGTAGTTTTATGGGTTCTAGCAGACGAGCCAAGTTGAATTCGAGTAAATCCTTTCTTGAGCATATTTTCTCATCTTAAAGATCCGAAATATGCAAAAAAAAATATTTTTTTAACTTTTGCTCTGTCAGACCGCCTTAAGCGAAGTTTAGGCTATATCTGGGGACCAAAGAAGAATATTTTAAGAGCTTCGGTGTCTTAAAAAGAAAGAAAAATATATGTCCCGATTTCATCAATGTCCCCATTTTATCAGCCTAAAATTCACCAAGGGTCTGATAAAAACGGGTCTTCTCTGTATTTATATTTTTTAATCTTAAGATATTAAAATTTTTGGATTTCTAAATTATTAAATTTGAATATTTTGATTTTTTTTCTGATTTTTAGATTTTCAAATTCTTAGTCTTTTTGATTTGAAAATGCTTGGAATCGTTGAATTATAAATTTCTTGGTTTCAAAATTTTTAAATTTTTCTAATATTGGGTTTTTAAATTTTGATGACTGTTTCCAGCGTTTTGAGGTAACAGGAAGTCGCGCCCTCTTGGATTTCAAAGAAGAGTCAATTATTATCTTGCGCCATCTACAAACTTCGCAATCTGCAAATCTTAAATAGGAAAACTTTGTTCAAAAGTTGGTACAGTGGAGACCCGATTTGATCAGTCCCCGATTTTATCAGCTTTTTGACCCGATTTTGTCAGCCTCCTTTCTCGAGCGTTTTTGCTTGACCGCTAAACTGAGTCTGGTTGTAAACCCAAACGCTATCATTTCATGCATTTTAACAGCAGTCGGGGTTAGAACATGCCTCAGTTTCGCTTCAAGCAAAAATGATATATTTGTCAACAAATCGAGAACATTCTTCCTATCGATGTACAAAATTCAACCGGGACCCGCAAATAGCACAAAATTTGCATGATTTTTGAAAACAGCGAAACTCGCACTTGACACAAACAGAGAAAACGGCGATGACATTTTCGAAGTTTTGTTTTAAATGTTATTTAAAAACCATACCGATTTTTACACCAATTATTCATCCAAAATGCTTACCAAAGACGCCTTTCCATTGAATGGAACGAACATTCGCGATCAAGACATTTAAAAGAGCGGATTGAAGAAAAATTAAAGTTACGATGTTATTAGTATCACGCTCACAGTTTCGTCGTTTTACTTTCGTTGGTTCGGTATTTTTGTTGCACTTACGTTATTTCCGTTTCGTCAATTGTGGTGACTAATCTTATCATTTTTAATCAATTCTATGACTGAACTGTTCCGCCGAGGCAGTATGCCAATGAGGACAACCAACATTTGTAGTTTGTCACTTTTGAGCAGTGTGTTGAAGACAAATAAAGGTTACGTTAATCTGAGCATCACTCTACACTTTCGACATTTTTCAATCAGTCGATTTTAGTGTCTCATTTTTGCCCGCATTGTCACAAGTATTTAGATTTGATCTACTGTAGGATAGGTTTAGATAATCAAAAATAAAAATGTGCTGAAAGTGCATTAGTGGTGCTTAGAATAACATTACTTGCATTCTTTTTCTCTAAAACATTGGCTTGAATTAAGGAACTGCGTGCTCTTGTTCCCCTTATAGAAACATTACCTATATTGAGCATTTTAGAAGAAAGATTGTAGTATATTTTAATGATTTAGTTACAAAAACCGATTAAATTAAAATAACGTAAGTGTCACAGCAGTACCAAACCTAACGTAACTAACATGACGAAACTGTATTTATGCACTGTTGACGTGTCAGTTGTTTGTTCGTCGTTATTTCGATTGCGCATTTTTCAGCTGCATTACCGAATAATGAAACGAATGTTTGTCAGCATGTACATTAAGATGCGTAGAATGCGGGGGAGTGATAATCTCAGTTTGTTTACATTTGTTAGTTACGGTGTTTTCAAAAATCATGCTTGAAATATCCTACGTTACGGTGTTCATAAACAAATTTGAACATCCAGCTCGGCAACAAAAACAACCTGAAAGTAAAATCGGAAGGAATCCTAGCTATCCCGGCATAGAATCAATTCCGCACCGGTTGGAAAACAAATCTGTCCGCTATCTCATATGCGCCTCTGGTCAAGCCGTTCAAGCATGGGTAGAAGCAAAAGTTATTGACGATATTATTTTTCCTTTCTGAGTGGACGACATGCTGTCCCACACCAGCAGAAGAATCATTTTACCTGCTTTGGTTGCCTCACACGTTCTCTCTCTCTGTTCGAGCCGGTCGGTGGAGAAGCAGAAAAAAGTCGGAGAGTCTGTTCGAGGAATATCGTTGGCAACGATTCTTTTTTGCGTCGGACGCCCGACATACTACCAATACCATTACATCAACAACCCGAGCGAATCCGAAGATGAAAAAGTCGGGTCGGATCGGATCGGATCGGTCTAGTGCGGATAGACCTTCAAGCGAGCAACCTGTTCGGACGGAAAATCTCTAGTGGTCAACCAACAGTGAACTGGGATTGGATAGGAAGTGTAAGTAAATCGCCGTTGGCTCAGTGGGGCTGTAGTCTGTAGTGGTGACTGTGACTATTTAGAAGGTGAAACAATGAAGTGCTGTTTTGCGCGGGGTAGTAGTGCGGAGTGAGGCTGTTGATCACGAGTTGGCTTTAGCAAATCAAATGTGTCGCTGAGAAGAGTCAGCGGAAGAAGTCATTGACAAGTGCTTCGTGTGTTGAAAATTGTTGTGTTTCTGGCAATGACTAGAATAGAAATGTAGCGCCACAACGCGAGCGAAATGTTTGTCTATGTTGAGTGAAGAGAAAAAAAAAATCTTATCCACGAACAGATAAGCTACTTTCGTGAATTCTAAATTGAATAATAACCCAATTAGGGCCAGCTTGGAATCAAGTGAATCTGATGTAAACTCGTTTCATTCGCATAATTCTCCTTCGCGAGATCCGACAGCGAGACGGTGAAATGTTGATTAGCAACAATGGCAATCAACGCCTACTTCGGATGAGAATCACAACACCAGCACTCACTGTACTGGCGTATAGATGATAGCTGAAACAAACAGAGGAAGTAGCTCGGGTCATGTTGGGATAGGGTGACCAACAGAGCCATTCTACTGCGTGACTGCGGTAACATCAATGCGAACGGAAGCGAGGAAAGCAATTTCCCTCCGCATACCGCCCACATCTCGTGGGGTCAGACAAAAGTGTCGCCGGCCGCGCCTAATGTGACTGACCTTCTACGAACAAAAAGCAACCAAACAAACGAAAACGATAACAAACAAACTAGCGGCTACCTGTCGGGCGTCCAGACTGTGTGCACAAAAGGGCCACTTATCTAGAGCGCAGTCAGGGGTCTTATCGCACTTTAAGGTGTTTTTTAACTTCATTCTGTGAGTGCGGTAGGCTGTCGTTAAAGTTGGAATAGTGTATAAAGTTGTCACAAGTTGACAGTATGGGAGGCGAGATAAAACGATGATAAAAATACCTATACCGACGCTGTCGGAGGCTTTATTTGTTATTGCTTAGAATCGGGAGGGGTATTTTTTTTAACTACGTGATCACACGTTGGTTATTTTCGCTGCGGCGTCCGGTCGCCCGTAGGGCGGGTACGTCACGCGCATAAAGCGGACGGAAATGATTGCTGAATCTCAGCAAATCACACAAATCGAGTTAGTCTCTCGCATTGATTAGAACGGCAGAGGCGGTCCGAAACCTGCTTGGTACGAGGAATTCAAAAATTTAAAAGTCATGTTTGCAACGAACAATCCGCAGACTATGACAATGGAACCGAGAGCTCAAAACGCAATCGGCTGAGTAAGAACGATGGGTGCGGGGGAATTCAAATTATATACGTTTTCCCCTTGCTGCCTACTGGCCGACCGTTCGGGCAGGTTTGATATGAGTCGTGAAATTCCATCCCAAGCACGTTTACTAAACGTCGAAGTCGTCGTCGTCGTCGTTGTCGCCGCAGTCCGAAAACAGGTGGGATGACTCATCCGTGGTTGGTAGCGATATGCTAAAAACTTACTTTGCTCGGCTACCGGTTGCGGGTTCCGCCATAAGAGGGAGACTGGGGCTAAGAGAGCAGAGGGAAAAATGAACAGGTGTAATTTCAGCAGCTTGTATTTATCCAGGTTTCTGTTCGATTTGAAATTTAGGGGCCAAAAATAAAAGACGGACGAGCGTGGTTCGCAAAAATTCGTTAAATGTTATTAGAATGCAAAAGTAAGCGATACATTTCAAGTGAAAAGTTCGAATTTAGAGAGTCAATTGAAAGAAGCTTTAGTGTAAAATCTAACAAATAGTAGCTGGTTTTTACGGGGTAGCTTTTAATGTTCAATGTGATAATAAACCATTTTTTTCATGTTGATTATTTGTTTCGACCAGTTCTTAAACTTAAAGGTTATAGCCGACTTTTACATTCTAATAAAAATAAACAAGTTTTACGAAAAATGAAATGGCAGGGAAGAGATATTAGATGTAACTCTCTGCTCTGACATTATTAACCCTCATTATCTGATGATAACTACATCATCTTGGATGATTTAAATGTTTCGCCAGCTCTGCGATTTGGAACCTCTACGAAGAAAGCTTGACGACTAGGTTTCACGGATATTTTTCAACGATTAAATTTCCAAGTGAAATTGATGTGGTCGGGGATAAAACAAACTCACTCATAGAAACATACCCCAGTGCAGTGGCTTGTCCGCTTCTAGAGGAATTCCTAGGTGAAATGCCGAACACACTGGACTTGGAATCGCAGACACAGAAACAGTTCGGAGGTTTTTAAGTCGGCTCGCCAAGCTTACGAAAATGCCCTTCGATCCTCTGAGAGAAGTGGTTGGAAAAGCCTCTACAGAAATGTTTCAAATCTCAATGAGGGTAGTATCATCACCGAGCTTTCAGATGCGTTTTTGATGTTCATGAAAGTTCTTAGGTATTTTCTGGTAGAGTTGTGACCACCGAATCGATCAAGTGGGTGCTTGAAAGTTTTTCCCCGACAGGAAAAAAGTAATCTGTCCAATTCTACTTTAAAGAGGATATGAACGCTTCATGCAAACCCCGAGAAAAGTTTTTACTTGTACTCTGGCAACAGGATACATTAGCGCGGCGAAAAAAACTGTAAAATTCATTTTTAAAGTAAGTATTTTTAAGTACCTATGAGGAAGCTCTTCTTCAGATCGATCGGTCTGATCGTCTTTCCAATATATTCAGGATCCTAATAAAAAAATAAATGTCGGCTTAGGTGAGCACCCGATCCATGCAATGAAACATCGTTGCCAACGATATTCCTCGAACAGACTCTCCGACTTTTTTCTGCTTCTCCACCGACCGGCTCGAACAGAGAGAGAGAACGTGTGAGGCAACCAAAGCAGGTAAAATGATTCTTCTGCTGGTGTGGGACAGCATGTCGTCCACTCAGAAAGGAAAAATAATATCGTCAATAACTTTTGCTTCTACCCATGCTTGAACGGCTTGACCAGAGGCGCATATGAGATAGCGGACAGATTTGTTTTCCAACCGGTGCGGAATTGATTCTATGCCGGGATAGCTAGGATTCCTTCCGATTTTACTTTCAGGTTGTTTTTGTTGCCGAGCTGGATGTTCAAATTTGTTTATGAACACCGTAACGTAGGATATTTGTGCTATTTGCGGGTCCCGGTTGAATTTTGTACATCGATAGGAAGAATGTTCTCGATTTGTTGACAAATATATCATTTTTGCTTGAAGCGAAACTGAGGCATGTTCTAACCCCGACTGCTGTTAAAATGCATGAAATGATAGCGTTTGGGTTTACAACCAGACTCAGTTTCGCGGTCAAGCAGCGCATATTTCAATTCAACTAAACATTAATTGTTTTTATCGGGGCATACTATGATGGTCGAACCCTAATATTTCTTAATTCGACCGAACGTTTTATTGATTCTAATAATGATCATATTTTATTATTTAAACAACGAACTTCTTTGTTTGCATTGATCGTATCAACAATATTTATGTATAAAAATTACACCAGCTCAAAGCAATAAAACAAAACACGCAAATGATGTGTGTTAAAGAATTCTTCCAATCCAACAAAACAGAATTTGTTAACTAATCCTTTTCTTGAAATGTAACAGAATCTTTTTTTGATTGAATAATGTGGAATTTTCAGCAAAAGTCGCCGAATGCGGAGCGAATATTAGAAAACTTAAGTTGGAAATACCAACATTCGAACAATGTTTCCTATTTAAGATTTGCAGATTGCGAAGTTTGTAGACAAGACTTATTTTAGTTTTGTAATTTCATTTAGGCGTCTTACGCAATATATTTTACTATAGAAGTTTCGCGAACCAATACAGCAAAATCGGTACGTCGTAGAAACCTATGTGATCCAATATAATTTCAAATTAAAAACTTCTAGATGTTTTAATAACGTAAAATAAATTGTTAGTAGAAGAAAGCACGACGAAATAGGGTGATAAGTCACCATTCCTGCAGAGGTGTGGGCGGCGCATTTTTCTACATTCGTGAAGCTCGTTAGAGCATTTAACATTTTAAGCCGTCATATGTTTTCGATATGTATAATATATTGTATATCAAGGCGTTGTGGAGCGTGCACCTTACAATGAATTTTGTTATTTGAATGGTTGGCGTCCGAAAGGGGCTAACCCACATTTTGATTTTTTTATTGTCTATCCCGAGATAAACTCGCATTTCGTCGATTTGTTGTTATATGTTTCACACATGAGTGCGAACGAAACAAAAATAAACGTCAAATCGTTTTTCGCTTGCACTAATGCAAAGAGAATTGGCGCGTGATTCGGCGAACGGCTTGGCGGCGCATGGCTGATATGTCACGATGTGGATTTTAGAAAAGATTCGCAATACAGGAAATGAAAAAAACTTCCGCATTTCCAAATTAACATTGTTTTTATTGTAAAAATACATTATTTTATTAGTAGTTCATTGATCCATGTTGCCAAAAAAATAAGATCATTACATGCACTACTTTTCAATTCACGAGCATTTTCGTAATTCGGGGGGCTAACCCCGGGGGTACCTAGTACTGGGGTCACCTTCATGGTCAACTTTGACTGCTAATAGCAAAAAATCAAAAAATTATTTTCAGAATTCTTAAATAGCAGTACACGTGGATTACTTAGAACTACCAAAAAATGTCGATTTCGGAAAAAATGTGGATTAGCCCCTTGTGGGCGCCAGCCATTCATTTGTTAGGGACCGTGGACAAAAAAACCGTCATTTTACCCTCCTCCTCCCCTCCGTGGACAATCCTTTACCCCTATCTGCCCCTACCCCCGCCCGCCATACTATGTCCACGTGGAGTTTCCCATTTTTTGGGCAATTTAATAAAAAAGGAGTTTTCAAAAAGTTTTCGTTTGTGTTAGACTACTATGGCGAAGAAGGTGAATGAAAATCGTTCAAACTTCCACTGCTTCCGTCTTTTGCCAAATTTTCATGGAAATATCTCATTTCTGAACGAAATTATAATCTTTTATATTTATGTATTAAAGATTCATCATAATAACATAAAATTGAAGTAACGTATGGATTCTTCAATTGGCCTCGTAATTTCAACCACACGCTTTCAAATCTAAAACTAGAGGTATTTGACCGAGTTACAGAAGATTGAATCAAATGATTCGGACAGAACATTTTTCTCAGATTTTGTTTCGCACGATTTCCTCTGATTTTTTTTAATGATTTGCTATTACATACTATGCTGTTATAGGCACTTTGATTATTTCAATATCATGAAAAAATTTGAAGGTATGCGCACACATGAATGACATTACAAATTTATTTCATTTTCTTATAAAAGACAAAATTATAATGATAAGTCCACGTGGACATTTTTAATACCCCCACCCGTTCCCCATGGACAAGCGTGAACTTTCGCGTGACCCCTACCCTCCCCTTAATTGTCAACGTGGTATATTGATGGTCCCTTATTTGTTGTATCTTCACTGACAGACCCTTTGGCCTCAATGGTGGTTGCTTAAACTAATTACATTTCAGGATAGCAAATGTTTTAGCTTTTTTCGATTATAGAGGTGTTAACCTTAAGGTCATTCGCCTCTTCGGGCTAGAAAAATCTCTTATGAAAAATTTCTAACCCTATTTCCGGGGTCGGGACTCGAACCCAGGTGCGCTGCGTACAAGGCAATCGATTTACCAACTACACTACGCCCACCCCTATTTTAGCTTTTATCGAATTCCTCGTCAGGTTGGATTCAAAAGACGTCGCCACACTGCACTGTTAACAATACACTGAACTTCGGTAACAGCGCTCTGGCGATCATAGTTGGTTCTCCTGAACGGTAATCGCAAAAGAGAGTTATTGCGTACAGCTCAAACGCGGGCTTGAAGATCCAGGCGTCCGAAGATTATAGGACAATCCACCCTGAAATCTGTCTTGCCAAGGAAGATGTCGGAGTGCAAAGCGTATGAACCGACGTTGGCCGGCTTCGATTGTGACAACGCCGTTCTGGTATATAGTACAGATTCCAAACAACAGAACAATATTCTAGTGTTGAGCGAGCCTGTGCGCAATAGTGATTTTAACCAGTGTACGTGGTGTGTGGTTTGCGTATTAGTGCCGAATCCATGATGACTACGAGATCCTTGATGTGAGAGTGTCTTGGAAAGCTCGAGTCGAAGAAATGGTATTTAAACTGAATCGGATGGCGTTTCCGTGTTGGCCGTTGTCGATCATTTAGCCATAAAATAGTGTTGTAAAAACAAAGAAACAAATCATTTTGGAGAAAAGCGTAGTGATAAATTGAAAGAATAACCTATAATACTATAGCTAGTATACAGAAAAAGGAAAAGTTTACAGAAGAAGAACTATTGATAATGGTAGTAGCACTTGAATATGAAGAAGCATCCGTCATAAAGAAAAAATGGGTTCACAAAGCTTGGAGATCGGAAAAATAGAAGTGAGATTTTGAACGTTAGTAAATCGTAGGATGGTTTGAGAAACAAGTTGGCGACAGTAAAAGTTTAGGAATGTACGGCTTTGTGCGCTTGGCCCCTAGACCGCTTAGGGTTAATCCACTTTTCCTCCTTGCTTTGCATGTTGTTCCTTTAATTGCGGTTAGATGGAAATACATTTAATTAAGAACAGGGTACCTTTTAGGTTGCTATTCAACATACGAACGCAAGAGGCTTTAGATGTGGAAGGTTAAACAATCAAAAGCATAACATTTAAAAAATTGGAAATTGACGCACTTGAATGTACATTGTTTTTGGTTTATTAAATTTTATATGCAAATTTTTTTATTTCTTGTTTTAAAAGTCCTTATTTCAAAATATTCAAATTTTTGAATCCTTGAATTTTCAAATTTTAACTTTTAGATTCACAATTTTTTGGATTTTTTAATATACAAGCATTTAAATTTTTGAATATTAATATTTTTATTTTTAACTTCCTAAATTTTAAAACTCCTAGATTTCAATTTTTTGAGCTTTAGATTTTTAGATTTCCAAATTTTTTGATTTTTAAACTTTCTAAATTTCTGAATTTTTGATACTTGGATTTTAGATCTTTAAATTTTTAAACTCTTAACTCCTTAAATTTTTTAACTTTTTGAATTTCTGAATTCTTAAATTATAAAATTTTCAAATTCCAAAATCTTTGATTTTTTAAATTTACAAAATTTTAAATCTTTAAATTCATAAATTTTTAAATTTTTGAATTCCTAAATTTTTAAATGCTTAACCGAATTTTTAAATTTTTGAATTTTTAAATTCTAATTTTTTTAATTTCTTTGAATTTTCAACTTTTTAAACTGTTAAATCTTTAAAATTTTAAATCCTTAAATTTTCAAACTTTTAAGTTCTTAAATGATTGAATTTTTAAATTCTTAAATTTTTAAATTCTTGAATTTCTAAATTTTTAAAAATTTGGGAATTTAAATATTTAAAAATTCTAAAATTTAAATATTTAAGAAATTTAAAAATTTCAAAGTATAAAAATTTAAAATCCGAAAATTCAAATAATTTAAAAATTTCGGAATTATAAAATATAAAATCTTTGAATTTTTAAATTTTTAAATTCTTAAATTTTTAATTTTTCAAATCTTTAAATTTTCATATCTTTGAATTTTTGAATCTATGAATTTTAAAATTTTATATTTTTAAATTACTATATTTTTAAATTTATAAATTTTTAGATTTTTAAATTCTTAGATTTTTAAATTTTTAAAAAATTAAGTTTAAAAATTTTTGAATTTTTGGATCTTTAAATTTTAAAATTTTTGGATGCTTAAATATTAAAATTTTTGAATTTTCGTATCCTAAAATATTAAAATTTAAAACTTTTAGATTCTTAGATTTTTAAATCTGCAAATTTTTAAATTATTGGATTTTCAAATTCTTAAATTTAAAAATTTTGGAACCTTGAATTTTTAAATTTTTATTTCTTGAAATTTTTAAACTTTTAGAATTTTTAAATAATCAGATTTTAAAATTTTCAAATTCTTAAATTTTTAAATTACTGAATTTTTAAATTCTTAAGTTTTTAAATTTTTAAATCTTTAAATTTTAGAATATTTGAATATATAAATTTTTAGATCTTTAGATTCTTAAATTTCCAAATTTTTGAATCTTTAAATTTTAATATTTTTAAATCATAAAATTTTCAAATTCTACGATCCTTGTATTTTTAAATTTACAAATTTTTAAATCTATAAATATAAATTTTTTAGATTTTCAATTCTTCAACTTTTGAATTCCTTAATTTCTAAATTTTTGATTTTTGAATGTTCTTTAATAACTGAATTCTTAAATTTTTAAATCTTGAATTTTTAATATTTAAATCTCTAAATTTTTGAACTTTAAATTTTTTTTAATTTTTAGATCATCGAATTTTTAAATTCTCATATTCTTAAATTTTTAAATTTTTGAATCGTTAAATTTTTAAATATCAGGATTTTTAAATTTTTGGATCTTTATATTCATAAATTTCCAAATTTTTGAACCTTTAAATTTTAATATTTTTGAATTCTTAAATATTAAAATTTTAAAATTGTTATATTTGAAAATATTGCAATTTTTAAATTTCTAAATGTTTTAATTTTTGGTCTTTTAAATTCTTAAATTTTTGAATTTCCCTATTCCTAAATTTTCATATTTTTTATATTTAAAGTTTTAACCTTTTTAATATTTTGAATCTTTAATTTTAAAATTTCAAGCGCTCTAACTTTTTAAATTTTCGAATTGTTTTATTTCCAAATTTTTATTTTGGATTTGAACTTTTTAAATGTTAACGTTTCTAAAAATGTTACATCCTAATTTTTTTTAATTGTTTAGTTTTTAAATGCTTAAATTTTGAAGTTTATGAATTGGATAATATATTAAAAATTCCAAATTTTATTTGATCTAAATTCATATGGATTAATTTTTAACATTGCTGTTTTCTAGAAGCACTAAATTCAGGCTAAGGCAAATTATTAACTTCCGTCATCTGTGAACTTCTCCATCTGCAATTCTTCAATAGCAACATCGTGATTTTCCTAAAAAAAACCACTCACCTACACAGACCGCGAAATTTTGGCAATCTAATGAGAGAATGATGAGTATGAGTATTTTTGATTCCGTTTTATTCCAACGAAAGGATCAGTTTATTTTTAATTTCTTAAAAATGTAAAGATCTAAATTTTTAAATTTCTTAAAATCCAAATTTAAATTAATGAATTTTCACATATTTCAATTTTTGAAAATTTTATATTCTTGAATTTTAAAATTTTTATGTTTAAAAATCTGTAAGTCTTAAATGTTTAGATACAGTGAAGACCCGATTTTATCAGCACTCGGTTTTATCAGCTTTTTTGCCCGATTTTATCAGCTTCATATGAAAAATGATAGTTGGTAGTTTTATGGGTTCTAGCAGACGAGCCAAGTTGAATTCGAGTAAATCCTTTCTTGAGCATATTTTCTCATCTTAAAGATCCGAAATATGCAAAAAAAAATATTTTTTTAACTTTTGCTCTGTCAGACCGCCTTAAGCGAAGTTTAGGCTATATCTGGGGACCAAAGAAGAATATTTTAAGAGCTTCGGTGTCTTAAAAAGAAAGAAAAATATATGTCCCGATTTCATCAATGTCCCCATTTTATCAGCCTAAAATTCACCAAGGGTCTGATAAAAACGGGTCTTCTCTGTATTTATATTTTTTAATCTTAAGATATTAAAATTTTTGGATTTCTAAATTATTAAATTTGAATATTTTGATTTTTTTTCTGATTTTTAGATTTTCAAATTCTTAGTCTTTTTGATTTGAAAATGCTTGGAATCGTTGAATTATAAATTTCTTGGTTTCAAAATTTTTAAATTTTTCTAATATTGGGTTTTTAAATTTTGATGACTGTTTCCAGCGTTTTGAGGTAACAGGAAGTCGCGCCCTCTTGGATTTCAAAGAAGAGTCAATTATTATCTTGCGCCATCTACAAACTTCGCAATCTGCAAATCTTAAATAGGAAAACTTTGTTCAAAAGTTGGTACAGTGGAGACCCGATTTGATCAGTCCCCGATTTTATCAGCTTTTTGACCCGATTTTGTCAGCCTCCTTTCTCGAGCGTTTTTGCTTGACCGCTAAACTGAGTCTGGTTGTAAACCCAAACGCTATCATTTCATGCATTTTAACAGCAGTCGGGGTTAGAACATGCCTCAGTTTCGCTTCAAGCAAAAATGATATATTTGTCAACAAATCGAGAACATTCTTCCTATCGATGTACAAAATTCAACCGGGACCCGCAAATAGCACAAAATTTGCATGATTTTTGAAAACAGCGAAACTCGCACTTGACACAAACAGAGAAAACGGCGATGACATTTTCGAAGTTTTGTTTTAAATGTTATTTAAAAACCATACCGATTTTTACACCAATTATTCATCCAAAATGCTTACCAAAGACGCCTTTCCATTGAATGGAACGAACATTCGCGATCAAGACATTTAAAAGAGCGGATTGAAGAAAAATTAAAGTTACGATGTTATTAGTATCACGCTCACAGTTTCGTCGTTTTACTTTCGTTGGTTCGGTATTTTTGTTGCACTTACGTTATTTCCGTTTCGTCAATTGTGGTGACTAATCTTATCATTTTTAATCAATTCTATGACTGAACTGTTCCGCCGAGGCAGTATGCCAATGAGGACAACCAACATTTGTAGTTTGTCACTTTTGAGCAGTGTGTTGAAGACAAATAAAGGTTACGTTAATCTGAGCATCACTCTACACTTTCGACATTTTTCAATCAGTCGATTTTAGTGTCTCATTTTTGCCCGCATTGTCACAAGTATTTAGATTTGATCTACTGTAGGATAGGTTTAGATAATCAAAAATAAAAATGTGCTGAAAGTGCATTAGTGGTGCTTAGAATAACATTACTTGCATTCTTTTTCTCTAAAACATTGGCTTGAATTAAGGAACTGCGTGCTCTTGTTCCCCTTATAGAAACATTACCTATATTGAGCATTTTAGAAGAAAGATTGTAGTATATTTTAATGATTTAGTTACAAAAACCGATTAAATTAAAATAACGTAAGTGTCACAGCAGTACCAAACCTAACGTAACTAACATGACGAAACTGTATTTATGCACTGTTGACGTGTCAGTTGTTTGTTCGTCGTTATTTCGATTGCGCATTTTTCAGCTGCATTACCGAATAATGAAACGAATGTTTGTCAGCATGTACATTAAGATGCGTAGAATGCGGGGGAGTGATAATCTCAGTTTGTTTACATTTGTTAGTTACGGTGTTTTCAAAAATC
Source organism: Topomyia yanbarensis (assembly GCF_030247195.1). Lineage (NCBI taxonomy): Eukaryota > Metazoa > Arthropoda > Insecta > Diptera > Culicidae > Topomyia > Topomyia yanbarensis. The sequence goes on along the minus strand of NC_080670.1, from coordinate 213,837,967 downwards.
ATGCTTGAAATATCCTACGTTACGGTGTTCATAAACAAATTTGAACATCCAGCTCGGCAACAAAAACAACCTGAAAGTAAAATCGGAAGGAATCCTAGCTATCCCGGCATAGAATCAATTCCGCACCGGTTGGAAAACAAATCTGTCCGCTATCTCATATGCGCCTCTGGTCAAGCCGTTCAAGCATGGGTAGAAGCAAAAGTTATTGACGATATTATTTTTCCTTTCTGAGTGGACGACATGCTGTCCCACACCAGCAGAAGAATCATTTTACCTGCTTTGGTTGCCTCACACGTTCTCTCTCTCTGTTCGAGCCGGTCGGTGGAGAAGCAGAAAAAAGTCGGAGAGTCTGTTCGAGGAATATCGTTGGCAACGATTCTTTTTTGCGTCGGACGCCCGACATACTACCAATACCATTACATCAACAACCCGAGCGAATCCGAAGATGAAAAAGTCGGGTCGGATCGGATCGGATCGGTCTAGTGCGGATAGACCTTCAAGCGAGCAACCTGTTCGGACGGAAAATCTCTAGTGGTCAACCAACAGTGAACTGGGATTGGATAGGAAGTGTAAGTAAATCGCCGTTGGCTCAGTGGGGCTGTAGTCTGTAGTGGTGACTGTGACTATTTAGAAGGTGAAACAATGAAGTGCTGTTTTGCGCGGGGTAGTAGTGCGGAGTGAGGCTGTTGATCACGAGTTGGCTTTAGCAAATCAAATGTGTCGCTGAGAAGAGTCAGCGGAAGAAGTCATTGACAAGTGCTTCGTGTGTTGAAAATTGTTGTGTTTCTGGCAATGACTAGAATAGAAATGTAGCGCCACAACGCGAGCGAAATGTTTGTCTATGTTGAGTGAAGAGAAAAAAAAAATCTTATCCACGAACAGATAAGCTACTTTCGTGAATTCTAAATTGAATAATAACCCAATTAGGGCCAGCTTGGAATCAAGTGAATCTGATGTAAACTCGTTTCATTCGCATAATTCTCCTTCGCGAGATCCGACAGCGAGACGGTGAAATGTTGATTAGCAACAATGGCAATCAACGCCTACTTCGGATGAGAATCACAACACCAGCACTCACTGTACTGGCGTATAGATGATAGCTGAAACAAACAGAGGAAGTAGCTCGGGTCATGTTGGGATAGGGTGACCAACAGAGCCATTCTACTGCGTGACTGCGGTAACATCAATGCGAACGGAAGCGAGGAAAGCAATTTCCCTCCGCATACCGCCCACATCTCGTGGGGTCAGACAAAAGTGTCGCCGGCCGCGCCTAATGTGACTGACCTTCTACGAACAAAAAGCAACCAAACAAACGAAAACGATAACAAACAAACTAGCGGCTACCTGTCGGGCGTCCAGACTGTGTGCACAAAAGGGCCACTTATCTAGAGCGCAGTCAGGGGTCTTATCGCACTTTAAGGTGTTTTTTAACTTCATTCTGTGAGTGCGGTAGGCTGTCGTTAAAGTTGGAATAGTGTATAAAGTTGTCACAAGTTGACAGTATGGGAGGCGAGATAAAACGATGATAAAAATACCTATACCGACGCTGTCGGAGGCTTTATTTGTTATTGCTTAGAATCGGGAGGGGTATTTTTTTTAACTACGTGATCACACGTTGGTTATTTTCGCTGCGGCGTCCGGTCGCCCGTAGGGCGGGTACGTCACGCGCATAAAGCGGACGGAAATGATTGCTGAATCTCAGCAAATCACACAAATCGAGTTAGTCTCTCGCATTGATTAGAACGGCAGAGGCGGTCCGAAACCTGCTTGGTACGAGGAATTCAAAAATTTAAAAGTCATGTTTGCAACGAACAATCCGCAGACTATGACAATGGAACCGAGAGCTCAAAACGCAATCGGCTGAGTAAGAACGATGGGTGCGGGGGAATTCAAATTATATACGTTTTCCCCTTGCTGCCTACTGGCCGACCGTTCGGGCAGGTTTGATATGAGTCGTGAAATTCCATCCCAAGCACGTTTACTAAACGTCGAAGTCGTCGTCGTCGTCGTTGTCGCCGCAGTCCGAAAACAGGTGGGATGACTCATCCGTGGTTGGTAGCGATATGCTAAAAACTTACTTTGCTCGGCTACCGGTTGCGGGTTCCGCCATAAGAGGGAGACTGGGGCTAAGAGAGCAGAGGGAAAAATGAACAGGTGTAATTTCAGCAGCTTGTATTTATCCAGGTTTCTGTTCGATTTGAAATTTAGGGGCCAAAAATAAAAGACGGACGAGCGTGGTTCGCAAAAATTCGTTAAATGTTATTAGAATGCAAAAGTAAGCGATACATTTCAAGTGAAAAGTTCGAATTTAGAGAGTCAATTGAAAGAAGCTTTAGTGTAAAATCTAACAAATAGTAGCTGGTTTTTACGGGGTAGCTTTTAATGTTCAATGTGATAATAAACCATTTTTTTCATGTTGATTATTTGTTTCGACCAGTTCTTAAACTTAAAGGTTATAGCCGACTTTTACATTCTAATAAAAATAAACAAGTTTTACGAAAAATGAAATGGCAGGGAAGAGATATTAGATGTAACTCTCTGCTCTGACATTATTAACCCTCATTATCTGATGATAACTACATCATCTTGGATGATTTAAATGTTTCGCCAGCTCTGCGATTTGGAACCTCTACGAAGAAAGCTTGACGACTAGGTTTCACGGATATTTTTCAACGATTAAATTTCCAAGTGAAATTGATGTGGTCGGGGATAAAACAAACTCACTCATAGAAACATACCCCAGTGCAGTGGCTTGTCCGCTTCTAGAGGAATTCCTAGGTGAAATGCCGAACACACTGGACTTGGAATCGCAGACACAGAAACAGTTCGGAGGTTTTTAAGTCGGCTCGCCAAGCTTACGAAAATGCCCTTCGATCCTCTGAGAGAAGTGGTTGGAAAAGCCTCTACAGAAATGTTTCAAATCTCAATGAGGGTAGTATCATCACCGAGCTTTCAGATGCGTTTTTGATGTTCATGAAAGTTCTTAGGTATTTTCTGGTAGAGTTGTGACCACCGAATCGATCAAGTGGGTGCTTGAAAGTTTTTCCCCGACAGGAAAAAAGTAATCTGTCCAATTCTACTTTAAAGAGGATATGAACGCTTCATGCAAACCCCGAGAAAAGTTTTTACTTGTACTCTGGCAACAGGATACATTAGCGCGGCGAAAAAAACTGTAAAATTCATTTTTAAAGTAAGTATTTTTAAGTACCTATGAGGAAGCTCTTCTTCAGATCGATCGGTCTGATCGTCTTTCCAATATATTCAGGATCCTAATAAAAAAATAAATGTCGGCTTAGGTGAGCACCCGATCCATGCAATGAAACATGCATATGTACGCGGAAGTCTACTACCACTACGTTCCACAATGTTGTCTATAACATTGAACAAGCTTTTTCGCGGAAGCAATCAAGTTTGGGAGTGCTTTTGACAACGTGTCTTTCGAATCCATTTTTAAAGCAGCTGTATTTACATATCACGTACTTGATACACGCAATGCTTAGCAACCGACGCATGTGCTCATCGTTAAGACATGTACAGAAATTTAAAAATTGAGTGTCGGCGGATATCCTCAAAGTAGTGTGCTGTCACCAGTTCTATGGAACCATATAACCGATGGCTTGCTGAGGAAACTTTGGATTTCCGACATATGGTTCCACCGATATGATATAACGATCACTGGCATATGCATTAACACACTTTTTGATTTGATGCAATAAGTCAGGTATAATTTTTTTTTTTTCATGAGGACTCAAACCCAAGTATACTCAGTGGTGTAGCGTACAATCAGCACTTTAACAGTTTATTCTTGGTAAAAGAATATATCTTACAGCAGTGATTCTCAACCTGGGCTCCGCGGACCCCTTGGGGACCGTGAAAAGGTTTATGGGGGTCCGCAAAGATTTTCCGGTTAAATATTGAAATTTAATGCTTCTTCGCCCCAAACAGAATCTAATATATTGATATCAAACAAAATCGATCTTCACAAACAGTGTTATATCGAATAAATGAACTAGCCACAAAAAATAAAAGTGCCTGTAAGGCAGGGAAATATAATTTCGATTGACGTAAAAAACTATTTGCTCTACAGTAATGTACTATTGAATTGTTACTAAAAGTGAAAACGAATCTTAATCTCAAGGAATAGACATATATACAGTTACACCACATGACAAACTGTGTATAGATAACGTTTAAAAGTATAGCCCAGGCAGAAAGTTTCATTGCGAAGAACAAGATGCAAGCCCGGCATCGAATATGACAACGTTGAAACCAAGATCCTGAATATATGGATGACGATAAAATACGGAGAGAAGCGGAATCCGTTACTTTAAGAAACATTATCAGTGTCATACCCAACAGCGTTGGTGTTGTTAAAATGCGGTTGGTAAATAGCTGGTCACATTACTTCGTTTCAGTTTTGTAACCAGACGGCACATTACGGAAAACAATGTTCCGAAGTCGCTAAGAAAAATCAACCGACTACCACCAACACCTAAAAACAATTTTCAACAGATGTTGATAAAACACAATCAATTGGCCAATAAATAACTGGTGCACTTTGTATATCGAAACTAACTTCCTGTAACGATAACGAAATAACAACGATTGCTCTAGTCTCTCCAAACCAACAACCAGTACAATAAATACCGGTAACCACGGATTTACGATTGCGATTCATAAAAGCAAGAAACAAATAACAACTTCGAACATCTTGAAAGCTGTAGCGATTAAGACATGAACGTGAACAATAATGCAAGAGAAGGCAAAGTGGGTTGACCCTCAAGTTGTGGACAACACAGCTAATGCATTAGCGTGAAGAAAAAGGTTCTCAACACGCAGCAGCTAGCCACATCCACAAGATCCTGCAGTAATTTTGTGTGGTGTGGCGTTCCGCAACAACTCACACACTTAATCTTGTTCTACCGAATCTCAGCTTTTTTCGCTACTTTTACCGAGTTTTGCACAGCCGAGCACTCAGCTATCAAAGCTTTTACCGAGATCTCAGTAGAAGTGACGTTTGTTTTGAATAAACTCGGTAAATATATCGCTGAAAATCAGTAAATTAACGCCACTTTGCTGAGCTATCAGTTGAAAAATTTTACTGACTGTTCAGCTGTGCGGAAATTACCGAACTGAATTGAGTGTGCAGCGTTGAGAACCGCTGTTTTACAGTAAGGCTGCCCTGACAAACAATTTGTTCGGCAGATTCGAGATCGGAATCAATTATCGCATGCCAAATACAAAATTTCAAATGCTATCTACCTTCTTGGGTACCTGGTCATTCTGGGTACAAATGGCTAGTGCAGGCGCTGCGACCGTCTTCGTTGGTCCAGAACCAGTTTTGATACTGTCGATTAGTCTGATGGAGAACAAGATTCTATCTTCACCTACCAGGCAGACCCTTATTGACAGGGCGTCCTAGGTACCTCTATCTAGAATTTTGGATTCTTTCACTACTCTCCACTGCTGGTCGTTTTGTTGATCCGATGCTGCTTTCGATCGCGAGGAGGCTACGGTTTCTTCCGACCGGCCGAGTTCTCCGGTGTGTCGTTGGTTGCTCCCGCAGCGGTCCTTGGCGTTAAGCTAGGAAGACGAACTTGGCTCTTTTGTTGGAACCTCCCTAGCGAAGGTGACGAAATGTCGTCGGATTGATCCAGGAAAACACCGCAGTATTTTTCCAGGTGGAGCCGTTGTCTCAGCTGCTTTTCTCTCTCCTTGGTTGCTGTGGATCCTTTACGGTTAGCCGGGCAAGTAAAAAATCCTTGAGGATTAGCTTGCCCAGATGGCGACCCAACACCACAATCACGAGTACTCAAATCACGGCACTTTTTGGCAGGTTCGCTTTCCGTCGCACTTCACAATTGGTTCGGGTGGCTGTAAACTTTCCCGAAACTAACCGAATCGCCGATGAGCCGACGTATCTTTTGCAAGAGGACAGCGGTGACTTAGCTAAGCCCTATGTTATTAAGGTACAATTATACAACAAAAATTTTTAAATTCTAGCAGTTCTCCCAAAATGAGATAGATCGGCTCGGCTGGCTCAGGAATTTGATAGTTTCGCTGGCCCAAGATGGGGTCTTCGCATTTCTCTCGCTGGAAGATAACTAATACCGACTACAGACACTTTATATAACAGACTAGCGGAGAGAAAAATAGTAAAACTAGCAACCATGAATGTAAACTGGCATCACGGAAGCTCCCATAAGCTTTACATGGGCTTCCACTTGCACTTTCCCTCTCAAAACCCTCATGCTCGTTGGGCTGCAATTTTCGGCACTTCGCTAGTCTGTGTATAAAGTGTCTGTAATACTGACCAGTGGAGAGTAATATATAAAGGGCGAACACGAAATTAGTGCGACACCGAAAATGCCATGCCAATTTTCTTATAATGTTTAAAATCAAACCAAAATTTTAGGGTAGTTTTATACATATATTTACTTAAAAAATCAAAAGAAAAGTTAATCGATGGAGCCTTGAGTGTAAAATTGAACGCATTTTCGCTTGATGCCCTCCATCAAAGTCTTTACAGTGTCATCCGGTACCAGTTTCTCAGTTTTTTTTCCATTTTCTTAATATGTCCTTCTCGTCTTTGACTGTCTTCTTGCTCTTCCGAAGTTCCCGCTTCATCATTGCCCAGTACTGCTCCCCCGGGTGCAGCTCCGGACAGTTTGGCGGATTCATGTCCTTTGGAACAAAATGGACAGAATTGGCCTCTCATACCACTCCAGGACACTTTTAGAATAGTGGCATGATGCCAAATCTGGCCAAAATAGCGGAGCTTCGTCGTGCTGCTGCAAGAACGGCAAAAGGCGCTTCTCGAGGCACTCAGATTTGTAGATCTCGCCATTTACTGTGCCCTTTGTCACGAAAGGCTCACTCCTCAGTCCGCAAGAGCAGATGGCCTGCCAAATAAGATATTTGGAGGCGAACTTTGACATCTTCCTCTTCTTAAATTTGTCGTCCACATAGAACTTGTTCTTGCCGGTGAAAAACTCCAACCCCGGAATTTGCTTAAAATCGTCTTTTATATACGTTTCGCCGTCCATCACACAGCAGCCACAGTTTGTCAGCATCTTCTCGTAGAGCTTCCGTGCCCGAGTTTTAGCTGTCGATTGTTGACGCTCATCGCGGTTTGGGAAGTTCTGTACCTTGTATGTATGTAGTCCAGCTCTGTTCTTTGCATTCTGGACGTTGCTCTGCGACATGGCGATCTTTTTAGCCAAATCACGGCTTGAAACGTTGGGATTTGCTTTAATCATCCGCTTCACCTTTCCCTCCGTCTTTTTGTTCTCCGGTCCCGATTTTCTTCCAGCTCCTTTGCCGTGGTCCAACGTCAACCGCTCCTGGAACACTCTGGAGACGGTTGAATGGTGAATGTTCAACATTTTTCCCATCTGCCGGTGCGACAGGTCAGGAAATTCCAGGTGTTTGGGTAGAATTTGTTCTCTCGACGCGCGTTGGTTCACCACCATTTTCATTGAATCGAAAAACACGACTTCGAGTTTGACAGCATGTAAACAATACACATCAATGAGAAAGTGTGCAAAATTTGGTTGATTTTTACCCAATGGTAAAAAAGTTATGCCCTGTTGAATGTGTCGTAATTTCGTGTTCGCCCTTTAATAGGTATTCTTCCACTCAGTGCTAAATTGTCACCCTAACGGGTTACAGCTCCATACGAACATACCAACCGGTGGTATAACGTGCAATCTTCTAGTAACGACATTACCTGGACATTTGCAAACTCAATTATCACTTGGGTACTATTCGGCGTGTTGAGAGTTATACATGCGATCTTTGTAAATCCGATTACAGAACTTCGTATCATCGTAATATTTAACTGCCTTGCAGTAATGCGTATCCGGATTTTTGACTTATCTTGCGCAGACGAACCTATGTGTAGGGAGCTAAAGCTTACGGAAATGTACTTGTTCTTAAGCAGGGGTGATAACCAACTATAGGCTTTATCGGTAGGGTTCATTACTCCTTCGCGAGTTTACTGATTTGTGTCGCGCTGTTTTTTTTTTTTTCATTTTCTCACCTTTATAATGCACTTCCACCATCCACCTCTCTTTCCACCAGGATAATTATGAGACGACATGACGAGGCACAAATCCCCGACTAACATAGGGAACGTTCCAATCAAGCAAATTTATTCTGATTCCTGCTGTTTGTTTGGTAATCAATCTCATGACGATTCCCATGCAATTTTTGCATCTCCTTGTTACTCCAGCTAACGAATCCAAATTAGTTTGGATCCAAAGCTATCATCCAATCGACAAATTTCGAATAATAATAAAAACAACTGACCAAACGATATACTTTGATCTGCTCGTTCTACCTCGCGCTCCCCTTATTTCGCTAGCTACAGCTGAGCAAAGCCCACTATGATGTGCGGGCCACTGACGTGTGCGGCATTGATAATGAAACCTGTTCTGTATTTTTGTTTCATTCCGCACTACCACCAATACGGATGGTGGCATTTATGAAGCTCGAACTTTTAGTATAACAACTTTCAGATGTGCCAAAACAAAATTATCATACCGCGATAGCCGCAGAAACAGAATATAGTTCTATTCAAGCGTCATTACTACTGTTATTTACTGATGCTGTGCTATACATAAATACCTACTTCTGAACCGGACGTAGATAATCAAAAAAAGCAAATCTATAAAAGCACGTTGTTACCGTAGGCACCGCAGTGCTGCTCCACTGGAATAACGCATGAACACATGATAAGCTTGAATGCTGTGCAAATGTTTATCTTATTTATCTTACACTGCGTCTCATCCGTGCGAGTTTTGCGACCGTTTCATTCGTTTGAGCTTCGAAAAGAAATTTGATTATCAGTGTTCTCTCGAGTTCTGCTCAATGATTTCCTTTCCGATACAGTCGACGTGATTAGTGAGTTCGTTTCGCTAGATTTGGGTTTTAACACCTTGACAATTCTCCTAAAAAGATTTAATATATTTATCAAGTTGTGAAACTGAAAAAATAAGCCTAGATAGTTTTTCAGGCAAACTTTGCTGATTTTTTTTGCTGCGCAAGTGTTCCTTATCCCGAGTAAGTTACAGTGAATATGAACTGTAACTTCAACTCCTAGATGCCATTTTCTATGGTGATAATTTGAAAAATCCATCGCATTTGAATATGCGGGTGACTTTCCGCGACATGCGGGACAAGTTCATTGAATCCGGGACTGTGCCGTCCAATCCGGGACGTTTAATCGTTTTAGTCTAGACCTAACTATTGAGATATATGGCGTTTGGACACTACCGCCATTCTTTCCGCGCCACTCTGGTTTTCACCAGATGTCGTTTGTTTTCCTCCGAATTCTTGGTGTAAACGAATTATTTTCCTTCAAATTTAAACGTCGAATTAAGTTAATACCAACGCAGATGTATGAGATTTTAGAGCACTCCAGATTCATAAACTATGGCCAGACTGTCGTTGAGAATTTGCTGCCGCTCGTTTAAAAAACCTCTCAACGTCTTCCGGATGGTTAAAGAGAACCAGGCTAGAGATTTTGGACTGTATTTCTACCAATCACAGAAAATTGATGTTTTTCAAACTCGTCTGAAAAAATTGCAAAATACACTATCGTCCCGGTTACGAATTGCCACTGCCTACTATTAACATTCGACGCACTACTCAACCGTCCACAACCACCTTTCGTCACCATGGATGTGTCGTAAACAACTGGGCGCATGCTTTAAACACTACAATTGATTGCCGCCGCGTTGTTTCCCATTTATACTTATCTCTAAAAACCAGGACCCATTGGTTTACTTTTCCAAATCGGACAATATTTCAACGACTCATCCAGGACTGGCAAATACTAATTAGTCGAAATAAACGAGCAAACCATCGCTGCCGGGGTGTTGTGTTACCGTTTTCCCACCACAACACCGCCACAGAAGAAAACACCCGAAGAAGGCACGTCAAGTGCGTGTGCCACTTGAAAGGGGTTTATCTGCTCGTTTCGCGCTTGGTTGGTCTGTCGTCGTCGACGCCGAAGCCGCCGATGCGCGTTGCCGCGCATGGTTCGGCCAGGTTCAAACATTTTTTTTTTCTTTCATGCGACTTTAGTAGTGCAAACATTTCGCACACGCGGGAACCGCGATCTGTGGCAAAATCGAACAAAATCAAACCAGTTTTCATTTCATTTTCTTGTTATTTTTAGTTTCGGCTTAGTCAAGTGGATAACGATACAGGCTGATTGGCAGTAAAGAAAAAATAAACGAAAATCAGATCAAATCAGCTCAAGTTAGCAAGCGGCACAAGTGCAATTATCGTGTTGTTGTTTTTTTTAAGTGAACGGTCAAATCGAGAGAAGAAAAAAAAAAACGTTTTGTGAGTGAATAGGCAATACAAAGAGTGCGCCCGAAGAAAGGGAAATCCAACCCAGCCAGACGTCGCAACGATGCAACGATTTCAAGTGCAGGCGAGAATGCTAGCGATAGTGGCGTCGCTAGTCGCGTTGGGCAGCTTATCCAGTGGAGTAGGAGCGACGGCTCTCGAAGGCACCGCCTACTACGGGCGGCGCTACCAAGGTGGTGGCAGCTACAACAATCGCATGATTTATCCGGACGAAAAGGAACGCTACAATTTGTTCAACAACAAGGATGTGAAGCGCGAGGCGGACGATTTCGACGGTTGCTGTGGTGATGATGTAAGTTTTGAATTTTGATTGAACATTAGACATTACATGGTGACTCATGACGGACCTTTTATAATCGCACACTCTCCAGTGAATCACCTGAAAAATTGAATTGTTTTTAAACGCGACCACCTGAGCAAGTGTAAAGTTTCGTAACCCTAGCGTGGCCGACAGATGGCCTTCGAAGGGAGGGGGGTCTACTATGCGTCGATAGAAGCCGGCTAGTTGCGTTGGTGAACATTCCAGATTGCAGTCTAGTTGTTGTTACACCTTAGCGATATAGGAATGCGGGGACGGCGACGGCGTTCCCTTCTATAAGATAAGACGCTTCGGTATGTCGCATTGTTTCATGCCAGCGGAGCGTTGGAGAATGGAAAGTGTGCGATTACAAAATTTACTTTTGTTTGTTTTAATGATGAGTGCTGAAGGGGATGAGTAATTGTTCCGATGTGCAAGGTGCTAACGAGCCTAGATAGCTTTCAAGCTGGGAAACGTGCGTTGTTTATTTCATATGACACGTTTTTATCGGGCAATCTTTATAGGTCGCTTATCTGTAATGAGTAATTTATTGCTTATGTCAGGCTATTAGGAAGGTATTGTGTTACAACAGATTGTATCTTTTTATGAGTTTTTTAACACTCCTGGGGACTACCACGTTGGAGGCCGATAACCAATGCTTTCTAATTATATTTCATTCGTGTATATGCTACCGAAAAAAATCAATTATAAATTATTGTTCCCGATAGTGATACATTAACTGTCAGCCATATTGAAACGACTGAACAATTCTTCAAAATAAGTTATGGAATTTGCAATTCGACTTCGTCTCATCAGAATCCGACACTAACATAGTCCCGATTAGTGATGTCTCGCAAGAAAAGGAGCTCATTTTAAGCCGATGAGAATTAATGAAATCGAAACATATGGTTTGGCTTGGCAAGCCAATGCAAGATGCATATGCTATATTTTGTAATTTGTGTTCCTTCAAAGTAGGTTTTCGTATAATCGCATAACTGAAGCGTTGGCTAACACCAATCGTGACAAGCCACCCTTTGTATCGGTCTGGAGTTTCTTCTTCCTCGTGCTTCACCCGGAATACACGCAATTGTATCAACAGTCTACTCCACATTTTTCAGTGGCTTTTTCAATATCCAAATTTTTGATCCGTTTTAGAGGATCCATTCCATTTCATCTTGTATGTCACTTTAGCCAATCAGCTCTTTACTGTCTATCTCGTCAATAACTGACACCAAACTTGTAGGGAGCAGTTAGACGATAAGCCCAAAACTCCCAAAAACTAAAAACAGCTTAATTTCAGGCTTCGAGAGTAGAGGACCTTTTTAAATATATTAGAAGGCAAAAATCGGATATATTCTTCAAGCGTAAAAAATGGACTGAAAACCTTCAGTATAAGAATCGATCAAAAATTTCCACCCGAAAAAGTCAGATAAATCTTCAGTAAAATCGATAAAAAAAATTAATTTAATATACTTCGTATATCTTTACATTCATGAATAAAAGTCGTATAAAGAAAGTTACGTTTTAAGAACCGGACGCATTTTTTCCATGCAAAATTTTCAAAAGGGGAAAAATCCAAAAAAATTTATGCATAAGGACAAAAGACCTTAAATAATACTTTTTCGTGTTTCGGATTCTCCTCGTCAGTAACTAACACCAACTTAATGCCAATTACACAAGTCCAAATGAGCACCAAATTGGCGCTAGTTAGATACGAAAATCCAAAAAGTCACACGTCTTGTGTGAACACTAAACAACCGGCTGGTACCGAGCGATGTCTCGATAGTAAGCACAAAAGTGGTGCTCACCAGGACTTATCCAACTAGCATTAAGTTGGTGTTAGTTACTGACGAGGATAATCCGAAATACAAAAAAAATGGAGCAGAGTGGGTTCAAGTAGGTCAGTTTTTTTTGGCGAGCTCGTGCGATGGTATTTTTGCATTGATTTAGACAAACAAGCAGTCGTTGGAAAGGTAATACATTTTGCAACGTTTTGGAAATAATAATTTTATGCCTAGCTAAATATATTTCAATCTAGATCCAATAAGGCAAAGTGAAGTGAAAAATCATGGCAAAGTGAAGTGAAAAATCATGAAACCGCGGAAGGAAATGTTGAAAAAATCAGTCGCTACGCCTGGCTTCATACTTGCGAATGACTTCTTCGGTCTCCTCGTCGTCGGCAGAGTGTGGAATTGAAGTTGTGCATTCCGGCTCACGTGGTTGCTTAGCTGTGCGACAATCACGTTTGCATTTCAGAGCATTTTTTCCTTCTCTTTTTCGATTATCTACTTCAACAACACCTTTAGTTGTCACGCGAAATATATGACGAGCTTTCATTATTGACAAGCACTTTCCTTTCACACGAGCACATAATGGTTCGAACGGAACCTTGAATTATTTAGAGGCTGATCGAATACCGGCGCCATCTTGAACAGATGCAATAGCGTTCTTTATGCCTTGCGCACAATTTTCCTGTCAAAATAATTCAAATTTACATTATAGTAGTGACCCATAGTGCCCCCAGATGGCTGACCTATCGTGTCCCCAAGCATATGTTTCATGCTGATGTCAGTCGTCAATGATGATCTCTACCGTGTATCACGGTAGTTCACGCAACACGAGCGACCTCTGCAATAACATAGCAAAGATTTGCCTATTGTATCCACCCCCCCCCCCTCCCCCCATACCCATTTGATCCCATTCTACTCTACTTTATATTTTTTCGGTTTTTTACTGATAGTTTTTTAAACGACTCTTACATTGAAGAGCTCCAGTTCGATCAAGTTTGTATCCGTGTTTTACTTTCTAATACATTTGAAGGCGATTTTACGAAACATGTTATTTTTGCGACTTTTATTTACGGTTGCTCATATGTGAACACCTAAAACAACAGGCTAGACCCGAGTGATGTCTTGGGAAGGAAACGCAGAAGCTCTGTTTTATTGACGAGAAAGTGAAAACGAACTACTGTCTTTTGGATTGGGCACCAATCAACCGGCAAGTTAGTGTCAGTTACTGACGAAATGGATTCGAAACACTGACTTTTTTCAACTTTTCAGCTAACGATGCTTTAATTGCTTCTTTTTTATATTGTAACGACATATAATTAGCAAGGGACTGGAAGGTGAAGTATTTTTCAAATATTAAGAGCCATAGTACTCAAGGGAGAGCAAGGATTTGAAGTAAGAAAGTTTTAGAAAAGCGTGGGGTAGGGTCAATGAACAAGCTTAGAGTTTCCCGGTTACTTAGCTTTTTGTCTTCTGCAGCGCAGTAGTCAGGATCTTTTGGCATTAAATGCGAATCACCTGAGTCTGCGGCATGTCCGGACAAGCGTAAAGTCAATTTAATGACCTATGCTGTCGGAGCCGACATTGCTTCTTTCATTTTTTTCACTTTCGTCGGAAGTGAAAAAAGCATGGGTTATCCACGTATTCCGTCGCACTCAATGTCATGCCAGCTAGTCATATGGTAATCCTTGACCCAGACTGAGGCTCATGACACGATCCGAAGATGTCGCAGCGTGTTCGCCAAATCCGTTGACAGGATTGTTTTAGTGCCAAGTCCACGTCAACTGTTCCAGAGTATTGTGACTCTCGTATCGCTACCATCCAGTAGACACAAGACTCGCTTCTTCTATACTTCAGAGTCTACGGTATGCTCTTGATTAATCGCAGTCAAGAAAACACCTGGAATGTATCATGAAGTAAACTTCGTCCATTCATTTACTTTGTCGGTACTTTTATTCTATCCTTCCAACTTCCTCATCAGCTATCAGCATCCTCAGTACGTTTCTATTCTAAGCATTTCTTTGAGGCGTCTTTTCCTCTCCAGCTCCGCCACTCCCAACGCCAACTCTGCCAAATTTATGCCCGTTCTTATCTACTTCCTTCCAAAAACAAGAGCTTTATTGTCTATCAAAACAACCAAGGCCTACCCAAGCAACACTTGCAACATGCAATGGCTGCGGTTGGTTGCATAACCATAAACTTTTGCTGGCGCGCTTTTTTAGTTGCTAAATCAGTTGAATAATGATTTCTGTACGCTTCTTTGCAACGAATTTTGTTGTAGAAACTACTAGTCAACAAGCGGTGCTGCTTGGGCTACTCATCTAGCATAGGTCATTCCATTTGACTTCATAGCATCAAGACAAACACAGAATATAGGTAAAGGAGATTTGTATAAAATTCAACAACTACACTATAACACTACCGAATAAACCAGAACCTGCCAGTCCTCATCCTTCCGGGGCTACCGTTAGGTGTTACTTCAGTAGGCATTGTGCTCTTACTCTTTTGATTTTTCTTGCTGTCCAATGATCGCCGTTTTATTCTAGTTTGTCCAACCTTTGTGGTATAACTGACCAGCTCAGGTCTGCTGTAAATATCGTACCCTGCCGAGATGCGAAGCAATCCAGAGGTTTGCGAGTAGTAGTTTCCCCACTACTTGGGTTCTTGTTTGCCCGGCAGACCCTATTTGTCAGGGCGGCCTAGATACTTCTATCTGGATTTCGGATTTTCGTAAACAAACTAAAGAGAAAACAAAAATATATAAATTTACCGACTTTTTTTCGCCACTTCCCCACTCCCTTCATTGCCCTGCACGCTGATACTCTATCTCCTGCTGCTGGCGACGAGCGGTTTCTTCGGAGCGGACGGATCAACAACGGCCGTGTTTTACTTCGGTCGTATCTTCGTTGGCTGCTACGGCAGCGGTACTTACCGTTCAGCTAGAGATGTGAGCTAGGCTCCTTCGTTGGAACCGCCCTAGCGACGATGACGAAAAAGTCTTCCAGCACAGTGTTCTTCCAAGGCGGAGCCGTTGTCCTACCTGCTTCCCTCTCCTTGGTTGTTAGCTGTGGAGAAGAGCTAGCTGGCTTGTTCGGCTTATCCTCTACAGCGAGAGAGGCGTATGCTAAAGATCTTTAATGATTGACTAGGGAAGCGAAAACTCCTCGGCGCTTAGCTGTCCCACTTCCGCGATCCGGCACCACTCTTTATTGAATATCTGGACCACGGGCCAACACTTTCCGACAGGTATTATAACTGCCGTGCGCACACTTCACCTCACTGGTTGGTAGTGGCGGGAAACCGTCCCGGAAAAAAAAACTATTTTCCAGACGTCCAGACTGTTCTAAACCGTGCTCCGCTACTTTCTTTCTCAACGATAGCCGTTTTCCCAATTGACCAAAACAAGACACAGACCGCGTAGCTGTTACCTACTATGAGCAGCATAACCAGCGCATGCGTATTTTTGCAAGAGGAGAGCGAGACTTACTTAAGTCCTATGTTATTTATTTACAATTATACAACAAAAATTACTAGATCTACCTGGACTAACAAAATCATTCACGAACAAAAATATAAACCAAATTTTAGGCAATCATATGGAACAGTAGTGAGCATAATGTTGCAAAACAAGTACACTCTACGGAGTGTATGCACAAAATCAGGTATATTTCCACCCAGTGCTAAATTGTAGCCCTGGCGGGTTACAAGGTACCGTCCATAAATCCTTACAACTACCTTCACAGGGTTTCTTACCATTCTTGGCGGTACTCATTCCTATTTATCTGTTAGCTGGTGCTGAGAGTTCCATGACGGCGGTATTTCTCTCGATCCCGATGCCCGTTTTCGAAAGCCATTAAGCACTCAGCCACTCTGACTGAGGGTGGTCAAAACAATTTCGATCACTTTATTACCTATTTGAAAACATTGTGCTCCATATGCACACTTAAAGGGTGTCCCACATCCAATTACATCATGGAAAAAATGCGGTAGAAAATTACCTAGTGGACCGATCCTTTTCAATCTTTCAGACAATACAATATAACCCATTAGTGAGCTTTTGCATATTTATTTCATTCAACTTCAATGCCATAACCGTACGCTCGCAGCTTACGCTGAACTTCACTTATTATCTGTCTGCAGTTTCATCTGTACGGAAACCCACTTTTTCTTCACATCTTCCTCACATTTGAACTCGTTATGATGCTTCTGTAGTGCCTACTTCATAATTGCCCAGTATTTTTCGATAGGCTGCGTTGGGGATGGGAGGGGTTGATGTCCTTAGGTATGAAAGTCTTCTTATCACTCCAGGACAACATTTGAATATTGGCGCAAAGCTAGAGCCAGCCAGAAGATCACAGGGCTACCGTGTTGCTTCAACAGAGGAAGCAGGCGCCTCTGCAGGAACTCCTTGAGGTAGATCTCTCTGTTTAAAGTCCCGACAGTCACGAACGGCCACATGAGCAGATCTCTTGCCAAATCATGCATTTATTGGCAAACTTTGAAAGCTTCTGTTTCCTTGCTTTCTCCGGAACATCAAACTTGTGCCGGATGGAGAAGACGGTGCTGGCCATCATCCACGATGAGACAATGAGGTTTCGTCAGCATCTGGGTGCACAGTTTCAGGGCTCGCGGGCCCTTTCCACCATATTTTGTCGTTCGTTACGATTTGGAGCCCTCTGGTCCTTGGCTCTCTAAAGGAAAGAAAGATTTGAACGGATTCACTTTTTTGGCCAAATCCCTGACTGAAGCACCACTCAAACGCTTTCTCCACGCTTGTGATCCTGATCACTAGTGGGACCTCTGCTCATAGTTTGCCTGCACGATTCCGAGTTGTTTTCCGATGCCGCGACGCAAGAGTGGAGGATTTTCCAGGTGCTTGCACAAAATCAATTCGCGACGTTGCTTTTCCGGTGACTCTAATACACTCAAAACTACTTCTACTGAAATTTTCAAGAGAAAATGGTTTATTTTCTACAGCGTTTTTACCGTGATGCAATTTGATGTGGGACACCCTTTACATCGATCGGGCTGGAATAACTTTTGCATCAGGTCGGAGATGTACGACGCACAGGAACAGACTGCAATCAGCAAGTTTCACTGCGATATTCACGCTTTCTCGGGGCTCGCCCGCTGATCATCGTTGACCACTCGGGCTTCTAACCATGATGAACCGCGATAAGCACACCACCACCCGATATCTTGTTGACTGTTGAGGGCGCTGCGGTCATAACGAAAGACATCAATTACCTTAGACTACCTGCATTGGAGGGCGGATCAGGTTCACCTGGAGTGGCGTCGGGTGCAGTCACAGCAGACAGTGTAGTAATGTAGCCATTTGGGTTGGGAGGTCCGACGAACAGATTCGAAACGGTTGACGATCGCTGGCTTAACTGCGCTGAGGGAATCAAGGCATCTCATATCACCTGCGTTGCATCCCAGGATACGTCGATCCATCGCGGTGAAATAACGGGTAAGTTGGCCTGGTTTGGTCAAGAGATGCCGCAGCAAATTACTGGAAGTGGAGAATACATCCGGTGTTTGTTGTGCTCGGAGCAGATGAGTACTGCGGCGTGTTGGAAGACCCTTTCACCAATCCCACACGGCACACAGTATCAGAGTGATCGTTGGATAAAAAAGCTCGACTGTTGCGGGTTTATAATACCAACTGCAACGCGACGGTCGTAGATAAACTATAAATTAGAAGAGTGAAACTATCACTCGTTGGTTGGTTACAATGAGAATAATACTTGCCAGAAATGACAGCTTGGAAGATCGTTTCACCACCTACGGGCACGGTACCCGTAACGACCGTTGAACTCTGGCGGCAAAAGCTTGACTATGGCGAGCGGATCGAGGATCTCAATAGTACCAACAGCATACACAATTCTGCGATCGGCAGCAGCAAGGGA
This sequence comes from Topomyia yanbarensis, assembly GCF_030247195.1. NCBI lineage: Eukaryota > Metazoa > Arthropoda > Insecta > Diptera > Culicidae > Topomyia > Topomyia yanbarensis. The sequence continues at coordinate 213,819,593 of NC_080670.1, read as the reverse complement.
CGCCCACGGCGATAATTCGGTATGCAGGAACAGTCTGGGTACCCGCGCTCCAGGTACCAGAGGAGTTCGAAAGAGAGTACTAGAGTACACTTTGCAGAAGTGGCACGACGAGTAGAATCCTATTAAAAATAGAAGTTTATATCCTTCATAAATATTTTTTCATTCGTCGAGCTGAGACAAGTCACGGTCCTCTGGGACTCGGAAGAAATCTTCAAAGTTTGCGCCAATTGTATACTTTTTTCTTCGTCAAGAGAGACATCAGTTCGATTTTTACGCTGAAAGATTTTAGTAGAGTTTTACACTAAAAGATTTCGTGCAGGGTCCGATGAAGCAGGTTCTTTTCCGAATTCTACGTTTAGCCACTTATTTGATATCCGCCATGACAAGGCTTCTTTGTCAGCTTATTTGTGGAAGCTGCAAACTTGATTGTACCACCAAATCATCTGATTTCCTAGAATGCGAGAATCTGAAATACCGAGATTACATACATACCAGCTGGATCAAACGAAATTCAAACGGCTAAGGTGCTTCTACCAAGAATGTCGAATTTCGTGAATAAACAGAAATGAAAAAGAATTTAACTTTACCGTTCATTTTCCCCACAACTCTTCATTACTGTTGCTTGCATTCGTTTCACTGATCAGCATCGTCGAAAGCTTCAGTAGAATCAACAATTCTAAATAACTTGATTTACTTGAGGCATTGAGGAATACCGACGAATCCGTTTTCTTTGTCCTTTTCCATCTTTCTGCAAGGAAAGACACTCTATGAAGAGTAATTAAAAATGGGTATTTTTTCACCAAGTGCCCTAAAGGGTTACAAACCAAAAAAAGCAACTTCCATATACTTTTGCACCAGGCTCCCCTACCCCTAAAGTTCGATATTGCAAACTGGTTCAGAGATTACGTTTTTTTCAAAAAGACATCTACAATGAGTGACTCATTGTTTACTTTCTCTTCTGTTAAAAATTCAATCGTTTTAACATGTTACGGATTCTCATCAGTAACCAGCACCACACTTTGGGCTAGTTAGACAATAAATCTAAACTGGCACTAGTTAGACGTCTTTTTTTGCAAAGTGAAAAGTGCTATCGTAACGCCGTAAAAATCGAAAGAGAAAGTGAACAAAGAGTGTCACTCATTATAGATATGTCGTTTTAAATAAAAGTTCTAGAATTGGAATTAGTGCAGCACAGCTGGAGAGCACGAAGGCCCCAGAGCGAAAACAATATCCACTGGAACACTTGTGCGTGTATACAATCTATTTCCCACTGTCCGGCAGTGCTTTTATGGAAGAATCTTGTCTGCATCTATGTAATGATATATTTGTTTTCATCGATAGATGTACACATGTTTGGCACTGGAAATGAAAGGCGATAGCTCTATTGTACATCCAACGACCCATTTCAAGAATGCCTGTTCCTACACGTACATTCTGAGGCCGCCTTCATATACAATAAGCCCCGCGCGAATACATTCACGTATCAATTGGATATTTGCAATATATTCACACTTCCAGAATGAAAGATATTTTTGATTATTTATGAAATATTTATGAAGGTAGACAAGCATTAAAAAATGACATGAAACGATCTCACCAGCATAAAATCATGAGATTTCTGTGAAGAATTCTCCTCCATCCGTGAAACTATTGCATCAGCTACTCAGGTCCAAGCTGCACTGCAGGCGCTAAGCGGAACGAACAAGCGTATTTTTTCGCGTCTTGCTTCACATACTTCAATGGCAAAGTTGTGACGACAAATTTCTATGCAAAATCACACTTTTCTCACGATATTTCAACCTACTAACACGTAACTCAACCGGAAAAGCTACCTACTAAACGATTGGCCTAATCTTCCTGTTGAATATATTGTATATCACTGAAAAACTTTAAAAAGGCAACAGAAAATTGGTCCAGAATTTGCTAGGTATATACTTTTTATATTATTGTTTGCTTCCGATACCATCCACGTGTACAGTCAAAAGTGAAAATTTTTCTACTGTTTCAATCAACGCCTCCTGCGATTAAATGTGCTATAAAAAATCTATGCTAGATATTTTTTTTAAATTCTCATGGCACACTAATTTCCTAGATTTTGGTATAGACTTTTCTACGGCTCATGTACGTAAACGGCACATGACACAAACACTACATCACTAGCTGGTGGAAAATAATAAACAAAGACGGCAAAATCAAATGGGATTGTTTTCAACCAGGAAGCTAAACAAGTGTTCGTGAGACCGGGCGACAAGAACTCAATAGTCACAAATCCATATCGTCGTTTCAAAATAGCTAAACGTTATGTTTAAATGCTGGTCACAGCTGTCAGTTCATATATTTTGACACCCGTAGGGGTTAAAACTTGGCTCAGTTTCGTCTCAAGCAAAAATCACAAGTGTTTCAAAAGTCATATCGATGATGTTACTGATGAGTCGATCACGGCGCTGTCAGGTTGATCATGTGTTGGTTACTTCCCGGTCGAATAATTCAAAATACAATTCGGAATCCTGAATGTAACCTGTGTGGATTTTTTAGCTGCTAGCGACAGCAACAGGGACTATGTCCGGTTCGTGCGGCTTGTTGTACAACAGTTTTATTTATACATAAGGTATTCATTACCCGTAGAATGGGTAAATCACTTTCCGAGTGTTTTAGTTGGAATCGATTAAGAAATCCAAGTTAAAGTGTTACTTATCAGAAAGTTCAAGTGACTTACCTGTTTCTTTCCAACGACTTACCTGCTGTGGTTGATCCGGTTCATCTCGCTGCTGCGTTGACGAAGTATCCACTAGTTTTCCTCCGGATAGCTTAGATCTCCCAAAACCCGAATACATCACGGCTCACCTGGATGGTATGAAAGATTGGCGACATCACCACACCGAGCAAAAAGCATCTGAGAATTTCATAAGTCTCGACATATGAACCAGCCTTCTGACGATGCCATTGAACGCTTTAGAATGTCATAGGCAGGCTTATGAATTCATTTATCTTTATTCATGCACTCCATAGACGTACAAATAATGTATTTCATACAGTGGCGTAGCCAAGGGGGGGTTTTGGGAGTTAAAACCCCCTCCAAACCAAAATATTTGAATTGAAGACAAAAAAAGTTTGATGCTGACTAGTTTATTTAAATATTCAAAAAATAATTTTGGAAGTTTATTATCTGCTCATAATATTGAGAACCTAATGTTTTAAACGTTATGGGGACTTCTTGTAAATTGTGAGAATGGGATCTTGTAACTAATATTTTAGTGAGGATCCTACAAATATCATGTAAATATCAAGCAAAATAGCTCAACGAAAACGCCTACATAAAAATGATGAAAAATGGCGTTTTACACTTGTCTCTAACAGGTCAGAATCGGTTTTTATATGCATTTGATTTTTTGGGTTATCACTTATATAATGTGCCACTAGTTAAGATTCGCTATTTATGGTGTACATTTGGGTATCGAATTGAATGGCGCCAAGATTCCATAATTTGGAAACCATAAGCTTTCGGTGGTGTAGTATTTAGTAGCATAATTTTGTGAATAATTTTTCCAGTTGGATGCATTACTAACTCCAATCAAACCTATTTCGAGACAAAGTGTCTTCAGCAAAGTTTTCAAGAATATTATTGCAAATAGCTTGGTTGAAGATATGAATGCAACCCGTATTTGTGCATTATAGGCCATATTGCACTACGAATTCCCCTACTAACGGTTATAGGTGGTAACAAAGAATTTGGGAGAACACCTTGTAGATGACGTTTACTATCCTGGTATGCAAAAGTGGCTTCAACGCAACTTTGGTCAAATTTAACTTTTTCATATTTTTAAGTTTACTACGAAAATTCGCATCTTTTAGTGCAAACGACTTCAAATAAAAATAAAAAATAACCTGTTGACATGCGAAAAACAAAGTGGCCAAAGCATGCTTTTACCCGCACCATGCAAGATTTCAAAATTGATTTCCTGAAAAATATACTCGATGGCATTTACGTCACCTTTGCATACAACGGCAGTTCAGGAATGCGATTAACCGGTAATTAGTCGCAAAAATCCCGCTTAACACCATTTTTATAGATGGGACATACTACTCCCTACCTTCTATACTTTGGTAAAATCTCCTCCTTCCAGATCTTCTAAAGCACCCAGTGGAGTGCTCTAGCCAATTCCTCTACTCTGTGTTTGAGTAGCTCACATGACAGTTGATCATTGCCAGCGGTTCAACCGTCCTATTTGTTCATGAATCTTAGGTAGATCCGGAATCTGTCGTCGACTGTGCGCGTCTCCAAGCTGATTCTTGCAATATTCTTGTTGTCTACGGCTTCGCTACTTAGGTGTTCGTCATAATATACTTATCAATCGTGATAATTTGTGCACATTATTTATCCTGTGCGATAACCGATTTTTACAATGCCCCCGGCCTATCAGGATGTTTATGTCACCGATGACGAGCTTAACATTTCGCCATAAAATGCACCTTTCTTGGCTTCGTGAGGTCAGTGCACATTGATAATGCTCTAGTTGAAGAAATGGCCTTTGATCCACACTACACACATCCTTTCGCTAATCACGCGTTGGTGCATTTTGCTCTTGTGACGTCGCTCGATCCCCGCATTTCCACACCTTCTGCCCCGTCTAGCAAAGCTCCTCCACTGCTAAGGTTTCGAAGTTGCGAGTTTTCAGCTCATCCTTTTCTTCTTGATTGTTAGTAAAGTGGTGTTTTTGGGCCACTCGTTGAACTTGACCTAACCTGTCTCGTAGTCCGCCACCCAACATAACCGACACCTGCGACAGGACAGGTGTTTAGTTCTTCCTACGGTAGGGTTATGGCGCCCATGCCCGCACACACCATCCCATTTCGCTATTACTGCAGAACACGGTAGTACCCAGTCGATCGCGGCCTACAGATTAAATGTCATCAATAGACCCGCCAACATTTTTGAAAAATCTATGATTTTCGTCAAAACCCCCTCCAAACCAAATTTCTGGCTACGCCACTGATTTCATAAAATAGTCTTATGACTTCGCTCCAATATATGCGTTTAAGAATTTCATAAGTTTTTCTTATGAAACCCATATGAAATCTGTTATTGATTCTATAAAATTGTATTTTGTTTTTCGTAAACGTCACTTTTGTGAAAAGTTCATAATTGTTTCTTATGAATTCAGTACTGGTCTGCACGGCCAACCAGAAGCTAATAGTTTCAGGCCAGCACTTTTTGATTACCGCTGTTTCAAACAAAAGAAGTGAGATTTTTGTCAAATTGCTACAAAATTTTAAATAATTGTTTTTTATGTTATTGAATAAATTACTATGAGCATTAAATCAGTTTACATGGCTATGATTTTTACAGAAAATATCCGGTTATTTGAAATGAAATAAGTTGTGCATATAATTAGTGCACAGAGAACAGACGTCCAACTTCAGCATTCAACTTGTGTAAAATCTCTAACGGTTTCGAAGGTAGTTTGGATATCTAAACCAGGTGCGCTACTGTCGTCATGTTTTTTTGTGGCTGAGTGCGACAGAATTGACAGCGGTTATTCCTCTACCCAGTCAAACCAGTCCGGAACCGATTCGGACTTCCAGCATGAATTCCAGCTCAAATGCGTCAACCGATAGACTCGGAATCGGTTGTTTTCTTTGAGCTAGATTCCATGCTGAATCCATCCAGGATTTCGAACCGGTTCCGGAATCGATTTGACGGATAGTTGGGATAGGTTGGTGTGGCGACGCTAGTGTTTTTCGTATATTAATTCAAATGTTTACACACGTTTTTTAAATATTTTTGTTCGATCATGGATGTCTGTTCTCTGTGATTAGTGTCTGACGCGTATTTTATGATTATCAAAATCATTTGAGAAGTAACAATCATTATCATTCAGTTGCCTAAGACCAGTTTCCCGCGAAATATTGACGAATCGTTGCTCATTATGTACAAATTTTACCATTTAATGAGTTTTCTCTTCAATCTTCTGAAGGGATCTACACTTGGCGGCTCATTTGTCCCGAATTTAGTTCAACAAGATGACCACACTAATGAACTCATTATGAATGACGTTCATGTTTTACAATTCTCGGTGGTTTGTTTACTTTGTCAGTTGCGTGAGTTCAAGTGCAACGGGTTCCCATCTGTTAATTTCAAACTCACGTACTCCAATGTAAACAAACCACCGAAAATTGTTAAACGAAGTTCATCCGGCTCATGTTGGGGTTATGTCGGTTGGTGTAAAACCTAATATCCTCTAATGGTTGATCTTTACTGTTGATCTTTTGTCTACTAAAAATGCTCGAGAAATGTCAGCCATGTTCTATTTTTTATATAAATGTATAATAATATCCATAAAAAATAACTTATGACATTCATTCGAACATTGTAATGAATTTCATAAGACTGTTCTATGGAAATCATTATTTCTACTATACTTTCTGCTTATAAATATCAGCAATTTTCATAAATGGGCACCTATGGCGTTCATTCGGACATTTTCATAAATTTCATAAGACTGTCTTATGAAAATAATACGAGATGGGTTTGGAAAATTTCCCCTCCAAATCATAAGACAAACTTATAAAATCCATTTAAAATCCTTATGTCTGAAAGTCATAAGACGTTTTTATGGAAATTCAAAGTAAATTTTGCTCAGTGCAGAGATAGCTCTGCTTAGTACGATGCAGCTTTTGGCAAACGAGGAAAAACAATTAGTTCGGCATATAACATATATTTTGCTTCCGATACTAGTGAAAAGACGTTGAAGCCCGGCAACAGAGCTGTGGCGACCGTGGGTGGTCTGCCCATGATCGCATAATTGTTCCATTTTCAATGAGATTTCTTATTTTTTGTTATCCAGAAGATAAACCCGTCTTGATGCCTTATCCACAATCCAGCAGAAATCAAGCTGACTCCGAGATCCTTGATGTGAGAGTGTCTTGCAATGCTCGAGTCGAACAGATGGTAGTTGAAAGTGTCGATTAAGAATTTGCTTGGGTTTTATTTGAAGAAATTCACCATGGGTTGAATCCCGTATCCGTTTAAACATCTTCATTCTATCGGCGAAAGAATAGCAGAGTCTCTGTAATTTGATATTGACGTCACTAAAATAAACGAGAATTATTACTGGGCCGAGATGGCTTCCTTGCGGGATGCTGGATATAACTGGTGCAGATAGACAGTACTTAATGCTGATTTAGAGTTTCCTTCCATCGAGATAGAAAAGAAATCAGCAAAGAACTTGTCCATGAATGACGTATTCGTCTAGCTTGGCTATTGCGATATCATGGTTAATTTTATCGAAGGCCGCGAAAAGATTCATGTAATTAGGCATAGGTTTGCAATCCTTTGGCGAAATCATCAAGTATATGCAATATTAATGAGAGCAGGTTGGTCATTGTCGATCAGTTAGGCATAAAAGTGTCTGCGATGTAGTGCTAATAGGGTCTAAAACAAACGACGATTTGTTTCTTTTTTGTAGACTGGAAACTAGTGGGCCCCTTTCCAAAAGTAAGGAAATATTTCAGAAACGAGAGGTAGTTTGGAGACTCGTTGAAGCGGTTCAAGAAGCCCGATGATGCACTTTTTGATGAAAATTGTGGGAATGCCATCTTGACCTGGGGAATTAGAAATTTCTGCTCGAATCAGCACAAAATCGGACCGTCCTAGAGTTTCACTGATAACCACACTTGTTCGGAGCTCGTCCATTGAACAAAGTTGATAACGTGAGTTTTTATACGATGGCGAACAGCGATAAGCACGCCACCACCCGCTATCTTATGGTTGTTGAGGGCACTGCGGTTGTGGCTAGCAAGCCATCATTTAAAGGTCATGGTCAAAGCGATGACACACAGCAACCCATAGTCGCAAGAAGAAAAACTGTCCGCTGATGAATTTAGGCCACCATCGTTGTGGCAGTAAATCCCGATGTTGTTGGAGAACAGACCTCATTCTGCTGGAGTAGTGTCGACTGTAGCAATAGCAGGGAGCGTAACAATGTAGCCGTTTGGAGTGGTTTTTATCACTCCCACCCCACGAATGGAATCGAAATGGTTGACAATCGCTGGCTCGATTGTACCGAGGAAATCGAGGCATCCCAATCAACTGCGTTGCGTCACAGAATACGTCGATCGACTACGACGAGGTGCTTCAGCAGGTTGACATCTGCTCGCGAGATGTCGGAGTATATAACAAATTACTGGAAGCGAAGAACGGTACAAAAATAAACGGTACACCCATCATAGAAAATGTTCCAATACGTCGAGCTGGGTCAAGTCACAGTTCTCTAAGACATGGAAGACATTTTCGCAGTTTGAGCCCTTTGGATTCCTTTTCTTTCGCCAAGAGGAAACCCAGGGTCTTACGAAGCAGAATCTACTCATTCGACTTTCAATTTCAGCAACTCATTTTACACCCACCATGACAGAGCTTTTCTGTCAACATATTTGTAGGAAGTGCGGTTTAGATCCTATTAGCAAATCACCCAATTTCTTAGAATGTGACGATATGAAAAACCTAGGCAGAATCAATCCACAATTAAAATTCAAAATCTTGCAACGATGACTCATGCTTGGAAACGGGCGAAAAAATATGCACACAACAGAGTAAGGAATTGCAGAATGACAAAAAAAACTAGTAAAATCAGTGCTCGCAGCTCAAAACACTCGAATTATCATCTTCCCGCTAATTGGAAAATTGCTTTCAACCCCTTCAGCATAACAGTCGATGCGTTGTCATAGTTTCAGTCAGAGTGGGTGACGCTCGCTGGCTCCTCGGTGACAAGTCGGGAAAGGACCAATCAAATGATTAATCTCGCCTCGCAACTAATCAAAATGCAATCGAAGCCGGATTCGCATGGCAAACCCACGTGCATTCCAAACTTCACTGCCATCGCTATCGGGGGCCGTTCTTTCACTATGTAATGCAGTCAGCGGATCGGGTCAAAACTCTGCTCTTTCTACAAATAACCGCAGAAAAATCCTGTCCCACGCAGGAAATATTTGTCAGCCAACTGCTTAGCATTACGTAACCGTAGAACATCCCCAGCTGATTGCCCTTTCCGATTGGCATGCAGACAATTTCTTCTTTCGCGAGGCGACATCATGTTCGCGGATGACTCATAGGACAACACCGCAGGAGGTTGTGAATTATGAAATGCAGCTCGTCTCGGGAATGGTGTTTGCGGCCATTATTCTAGTGTAGGACGAACGTGCAAATTCCAGCCAAGGTGAGCTACCGCTGATCGACCGTCAACCACGCAGCGGCAGCGTTGTCGGTCATTTTTACGCGTCTCACCGGACATGTTGAAACTACCGTAGTTGTTTTTGCACCGGATAATTGAATCAATTCAACTCGCGAAGGAGCGAAAATTATCACTCCGGTTGGTGTGACACACTGACATCCGCGAGCAAAAGAAAGACGTCTGATCAAAGTTAGCACGTCTCGTGATTCTGTCTGACGCTAACGTACATATGAACTGCCACTGCCTACTTAGACTGGAATGGCGGTTGCTAATGTAATTAACAAAACCACGCTGTTGACTGTTGCATATTGAAACTGACAGCGCAGATTGTGTTTGCTTTGTGTGCGCTCTTCGTGAACAGCATAATCAAGTGCGGATGGCGTGGAGTCATGAACGCTTCCGCAGTCTAGCACTTATTTTTTACCTTCTACTCACATAAACAATCTTTGATACTTACACACAGCTCTAACATTCAGTTTACGTTTCACAGATCCCCCTGGAGCTCGCCCTGCAGCTTGGCAACATAACCTCCAGCGACGACGTTTTCAACCTTGTCGAACCGGACTCCATCGATCCGCGGATCTTCTCCAAGGAAGGTAAGAACTTTCTTTATCATTCCATTCATTCACTATCCGCTTTTTTTTCCTAATCAATTCGAGTATTTGAAATATATTCTACAAAATATATTTACAATCTAAACGTTAAAAATAAAACAATTACAACGAACAAAAGTTGAAAAACGGTTTCCGAGCGAACTAGAACCGCAACGGTTTCCTGATGGTCGTGGGAACATTTGCAAGCTTGCGATTTTTCGCCGAGGATCCACCTTCCTCGTTTTGATGATGATGCTTTCGTGGCCACGTCTTTTGAACATTCACAGGACTGCTAGTACTACTACTACTGGTCGAACCCAAACCGAACTCATCTCCTCGAACCCTTCGCGGAGAAGTTCGCCTACCGACAACCATTGGCGGAACACGACGGCGTTTGAAGGGAGTTCCTGGTGGTTGTACCGGAGATGTTTGTGGCGGTGCGGCAACTTCTGGTTCAACCGTGGGAGGAGATTCTGGCAGTGGGGTGGCTTCCCCGGAAGCAGGATTCGTTCGGCGTGTCGGAGAGGTTGTTTCCTCTCCGGAATCGACAGTCGGTTGTTGTTCGCCACAGAACAGGTTCCTTCGAACGGTAGCCGAACGGGTTGATTCCTGCTCGTAGATGATCAGGGCAAACTGAATCTCCTGTGAGCGGAGATGCTTCCGGTAGGAAATTTTCAGACGGGTTCGTTTTTCGGCGGCTCGATCAATGGAGCGTACGGGTGTTTGTGACTGACTGGAGCCATCCGGCGACGTTTCCTGCCGGGGAATGTGATGTGTGGTACGGGTACCACGATGTTTTTGTTCGTTTGTCATCCGCACGGTACCGGTCGCTTCCAGATAGTAAAGTTCGGAGTAAGCATTTTGTCGAGGTTCTATCGGAGATGGCGAACTATTGGTGCGCTTGGTAGCGGATGGCTGTTCGTCATCTTCATCATCACTCGAGAGGGGCAGGAATTGACGACCGGCAGTCACGGGTGGAGGGTGTGGCGCTGCCGGTAGAGTTCGTGGAGGCGTTTCAAAGCTTAGATCCTCGCGGGTTGGGGTAAATTCACAGCCGCTTGTACTGGGCGAGACGGGAAGTTCCGGCGACTCTAGTTCTTCTAGAGCGGGGCTCGCTGATAAAACCAAATTTTCCGGTGGTATGATTTTGCTGTTTATGCAGAGAAGCAATTACATATACTGATGTGATCACATGGTTAATAGTAGTACTTACGTGGAAACATGTGTCTGACGATCTTCGAATGGTTCCACCGCGCAGGCGTTCGAGAAATGTTGAACCAGCCCAGTATGTAATTTTTGGCGAAGGAATTTTACAATTCTACCACTAAAACGGATAGTTACTCCATTCCACTCCAGTACGGCGTTCGAAGCCAGCTGATAACCTAACCGGTCGATTCTCCCGGAGCAAAGCTCCAGATACTGTTGCAGGACAGCATCGGAAGTCATCTGCAATGAATTTAAGATTTACTTATAAATGGTACATAAATGTTTAATTTCTTTCTTTCCAATAGGCTTCGGAGAACGATCGGCCGGCGAAATACCGAAACCGGCCGGGTGTAACACCCAACCAACGATTGTGAGCCTGCGACCGGAGAATAATAGCGACCCACGGTTGATCTACAGCCCGTCGTGCACCCGTGTACAGCGTTGCAGTGGTTGCTGCGTATCCAAGCGACTTTCCTGTCAGCCTACTTCGACCAGAACGAGGACATTCACCGTAAGTTGAACTTTGCTTTGTAACGTTTTTCGCCCATCAGTAAATAAATCACGAGTAGATATAGAATTGTTAACAGACTACCCGAATAAAAAAATATACTCAGTAGTTATTCTAAATCGAAACGTGGATTATTGAGCTTCAATGATTCGAATATAAATCAATAATAAATCGTATCTAACAAGTAATAATAATTCTAATAGTGGTAATTTATCTTTCTAAATTACACAGTGGTCCAAATTTACGTTTTTCTTAAAATCTATTGATTGTAAAGTTACGTTGGTTTATAATTAAATTTGATTTTTTTTGTTTCGAATTCATCTCGTCAGTAACTAGCACCAACTGGGTGTCTGTTCAAAAGTTAAGCGTGAGTGAAAAAATCGTCACACTTTGCTGAATATTTTGTATGAGATGGCAACCTTTGAACAGAATTAGGAATGGTAATCTCTAGAATTTGACGTAATCAAGACCAACGGAATTGCTCAAGAAAACGGTTTTCTTACATCCTCTTATCCACCAGCGAAGCAATCCTTACAAAAACCTAATAATTTCCCCCACCATGCTCCTCCCCACAGGTCAACATCCTCGAGTACGTCAGTGGGGTGAAAACACGCTTCAAGAGCCGCGACTTGGCCCTGATCGAGGAGCACGTGGGCTGTGCCTGTCAATGTCGCATCAAGGAAGAACACTGCAACAGCCTGCAGAGATACAACGCCCGCAACTGTCGGTGTGATTGCGTCAATAACGACGATCGTTCCAAGTGTCTCCAGCAGCAGGACATCAAACAGTGGAACCCGGATACGTGCCTGTGCGAGTGCAACGATTCGAAGGAGTGCACCAGTGGATCCTATTTCGATCACAATTACTGCAAATGTTTACAGGTAAAACCGATCGTCGAGGTTTGCTTGCTTCGGGAGAATTTCTCACACGTTGTGGAACACACGGGAGGCAAACCATACACTAACAAAATTTCGTTTGTTTTCTTTCCCTTATTCTTCTAGACCGACTTTTACAGCATACATTAACACCATTGATGCACGCCAAAAAGAACAAATCAATCGCATTATTTTAGTACTATCACACATACGATCACAGAAACAAATCATAACTAATGGTTCATTTTATCTGGTAAACAAACAATATTTATTCGTGATTTGTAGAAAAGAGAAGAAGAAGAAGAATGGTTTCGATCATCGCCGGGATCGATCGTTACACCAGTATATGTAATCACTTTACCCTATATATAGTCGTTGTAGAAGCGGCAGATAAGAAACACACACAAAAATGGATGTGCCAAATCGAACCAACAAACACCCTCCGAGCGAGGATCTACGGTACTTACGAAACCGGCCATGTATGTTAGACTGGATTTTTAGCCTTAGTGATACACTGTATTCCCGATATAACTGGTTTGTTTGCGTGTGCATGTGCGTGTATTCGCTTCATTTCGCGATTTCCACCCAGTGGGTTCCTTCTCCGTGAGTATATTATGTTTACGTGACAGTCGCCTAATAACAAGTAATTCCATCGCAATCTGGCGCCTTTAATCCACCGATGACTAACAAAGTGTAAATTCTCTTACATTCCTAGGGACAAGCTCGCGATTAACGATCAAATGCTGTGTGGGTGGGGAACCCCACTGCTTCATCATCTTCTTCTTCTCTTTGCTTTTTCTCCGCTTGGGTTACTGTGAATCACGAAGTTTATATTTGTAATGTTTTCTAGTGCCTCTAACTCATCATAAATCACTTTAGACATCGTGTAGACTAAATTAACTCTTATATGTCTGTGTTGTTAGTAGACTGTAATCTTTTTAAATCACTCAAAGCATTTGTTCCATGTTAGTATTTACTTTAACGAAAAAACGTCGTTTGAGCACTGCGAAACTAATATGTAATTGTTGATGTAAAATTAACTAATTTGTTAGACTACGGAACTTAAGGATATTAGGGAAATTGCGAAAAAAAATATATTCTCGATTCACAAGGTGGTGGTTGATGTTTCCAGGCTTATTCTAACTTATTATCTATTATCAAACGATCTCAAAAAAGAAATCAAATTAAAATAATTTCTATTTCCACCATTCCCAGAGCTACTCGGCCAGCCGCTACCGCAACCAGTCCACGCTCGATCGCAGACGGTTGATCCTGAAACCCGTCTCAGCCACGTTTTCATCCGCCTGAAACACTGCCAGCTTGTGGGATTAACAGATTGTCGGGCCGTAGAGGTTGATTCAATCGTACTAATACTGCTTTGAACACCCCATGACCCGAACGATCGTTGATCGTGACCCGGTGTATGTGTGTGTGTGGAACATCGACAAAGAACGAGAGCACAAAAAAACGTCTTGAAGAGAAGTTGACAGTACAAATGCGAAGATTGTGTAAAAAATAATCAAATCGAACGAAGAATTTGTGGGGGGGAACGGGGCATCGGATAAGTGTTGGGAAGGTGCGAACGAAAACGGGACATTCCGGATGGAGAAGGTATCGAGACTGTACAGTGAATAGTGAGCAAACGCTTTTTGCTCGGGTCCTAAATTGGCAGTCGTTCTTTTATGCGGCTGCAAAGCAGCTGGAAGGTGGACAATTCTATACCTAAGCGTGATGAATGGATGAGTGTTTGATGGTTGTTTTGTTTTCAATTTTATTTTCATGTACGGCTCGTTTCCAACTTTGAAAACAAAGTTCAGCATGCAACGAGCGATAGTAGTTATTTATTTCTGTGTTAAATGGAGATTTCAATATAAATATTTTACGAAAAATTAACAAAACCTGTTTTTTCTCCCAATAAACTGTATGGTCCATATTCAAAACTTATGCAGCTTGTTTTCCTTTCGCCTCTACGTCGGCCATTTTTAAAAGGATTTCATTCGATAGCACCCACCTTTAATCCGATGATACCCTCGTAAATACGTCAACTACAGCCGGAAGGGGCTCAGTAATTCGGTGCTAAATTACAATTGGAACACAATCGAACAGAATTTACACATTTTTAGAATAAAAATCGATACGAAAAATCATCTCGCTGATACGCAAAAATATGGAATCAAAATCGTTCAACGTTCGACTGTCAAATTGCACTGAACCAAAAAGCGTTGGTGGTTTTCAATATTCAATCATTCGTTATGCTGCATGGGTACGAATCCACACACGGCGCCATCAAAATAGTCATTTTGAAAGGAAAATCTGAGACGAATCTTTTTTATGTTACTATGTTTTAATTGCCGCAAGGTTCAACTGTATCGATTTTCTCGGCTATTTTCGGAAAATTTAGGACTAAGAGAAACGAAAGCAATGAAACTGAAAGACGGACAGGAATTCTATAGCGAACTTATAACGGAAAACTAGACCTAGGCAGGGTACATAACAAAGAAAATCTCACCGATTTTTGTCTTCAAACCAGGAACGTTCTGATAATACACAGAAAAGTAATACAGCCCAAAGAATAGGTTCTTTTAACTTAAATTTAAATATTCTTGAGTTTCGTGTCCATTCGCACTTATTGCAATTGTAAAAAACGATTTTAGGTACATTTAAGTTGTTTTAGCTATTACTCAAAATTTGGTAAATTCAACTTGAATTTGAGGTTGATTATAAACAACCTAGCAATGAGTAGTTAAATGGAAGCCTTCAACGCGGTTTACGTAAATTTACCTTATTTAAAATACCCCAAAATTGAGTAAAAACAACTCAATTTTGGGTAGTCACGATCGTCTTTCTACAACACTAAATTTACTAAATATTCGCCTGTGGTGGAAACACGAAGGTTGTCCAATGTAGAACGCACAGAGTTTGTGAGGCTTGATGAAGGTTGTACCGGTTTCAAGTCAGCAGCGTAGCAAGGAACCGCGAGTGAGTTGGTTTTATTGGCAGCTCGACAAATTCGCGGAACCGCATTCCGAACTTTCGGTGGCTTTTGCCTCCTTGAAACGAAGGATCAGTTGTGCAAAATAAAGCATTTTTTTAATAACCCTACTAATTAAATATAGTGCAAAGAAACTAAAAGAATTAAAATTTACCGTATGTTTAACCTCGTCTATTCAGTACCATGGCTCCAAGCTGACGCTAGTCCGAAATTGGACACAACTTCTGAACAAAGTGAACTACTTCTAACTTAGGGTGTCTCGTAAGTGAAGAAGTTCTGTTTACAGATGAGACAGATGAGAAATCGTAAAACATTCGTGTTGCGATCTAACCATGGACGGGGTGAAAATACTGCTCAGAAGTGAGGAGTATTTATGAATATATTATTCAAGTATAGTGAAAACTTTATTCAACCATCAATATCATAGTTTGCTATCTGCCACTCGTTTCTTCTGTTATAAATTTGATGTACTTCACATATTCCCATATTAGGAACTTTAGTAGGCGTTTTACGCATACTCGCAGAGTTACTACAGTTTCTTGACATCTCTTCTATATCTTGATCTATACACTCCCACCAGCAGTACGATAGCGCCTATGACTTTATCCGAGATACGCAAAAATGACCATTGAGTAGTTCCTTCAACACTCGTCTACGCAATTTGGGGGGTATGTAAACGAGAACACCCTTCAGGATACAGTTCTTCTGAACAGAAAACTCGCTGTGAACCACCCCAAATCTATCACGGCTGTCAACTATTCTTCCTACCTTCATCCCCTGAAACAAGTTTCGGACGTTCGTATCGTATTTCGTGCAATCCGCTAGCTCTTGGACGCTCAACGCTTCAATTTGATTCAGCGCGATGACATCTACTTCTTCGATACAGTTATTGTTAGTCGGGTTCTCGATGGGTAAACGAGACATACCATCAGCATTGGCATTTTCCTTGGAGCACCGATACCTTATCTCATAATCGAACGATCCTAGAAATATTGCGTAGTGTTGCATTCTCAATGCCGAGAGCATGAGGAGTCCCTTATTCGATGATAAAATCTGAGAAACCGGTTTGTTGTCTGTAAGTAGGGTGAACTTACGACCATAGAGATATTGGTAAAATTAAGCTTCCTCATCGACCTGCACGTAGTTCTGATTGTCACTTATTTGATGTTTGCGAAGCATACTGGATCGGTCTTTCCATTCCATCTGGGTAAACATGACTCAAGACTGCGCCGACAACATATGGAGATGCATCAATAGCCAAGACAAGCGGAAATTTTGGATCGTTATCAGCGAGTCGATTTGACTGTATTTTCCTTTTCACCCAACGGAAAGCCAAGCGGAAAGCCTTTTCACACTCGATATTCCACTCGAAACCGACATTTTCCTTCGACAGGTTGATATTTGGGTAAATGTTAGAGCTCAGGTTCTTCTAAAATCGGCCGTAATAGTTTATGAGTCCCACAAATACACGAACTTGTTCTCGATTGCGCGGTCGGGGCATTTCCTGAATTGCATCGATTTTTTTCTTCATCTCCCGAATTCCTTCTTTATCAATAACGAATCCGCAGTACTCGATTTGATCGATGAAAAACTCACACTTTGCAGCATTAACGCGCATACCATACTCATTAAATCTGTTACGAAGGCCATTCCAAGTCGTTGCAAATGGGATTGGTCGTCCGGTCCCGTAATTTTGATGTCCTTCAGAAATACTGACACACCAGGAATATCTCGGAATATCTAGATGTGTATTTTACGTTTGAATCTTATGGTCTTCATCACATACTTCCATTTGTAGACAAGCTTGAGCCAAATCAATTTTTGAAAACTTCTACCCACCAGCAATTGTTTGCAAACAATTCGCCGATCGTAGGAAGGGGATGTTCATCAACTACAAGACATGTGTTCACTGTCACTTTGTAGTCCCCACGCAAGCGCACACGTTCGTTAGACTTCATAATGGAAACTGGTGTGGTCCATGAACTATGTTTAACTTTAACAAGTATACCACTACTGACCATTTTTTTCAATTTCACTCTACAACGGTGTCGCGTATGGAGAACGGTAACGTACGAGCTTTCAAAAATATGAATTTGTTATTCGCTTTTAAGGGGGTCCTTTACTTGCGAGGCCTAAAATTGAGCACTTTTTTGGCAATAAATTCCCAACAAACAATTTAGCTAAACAATGGCTTAAACAGTTCTTGTTCAGCTTATTTTCTCTGATAAAAGGCTTATTCAGCTGTCGTTGTTTGTTGGAGTTGTAAAGCACCTACTCAAAGGATTTTGAAACTTTTTTTTTTATTTTGAAGATACATGCTTTGACTTTTCAATTTTGCTTTTGAAGACGAAAAGAAAAATCTCTAGCGACCTAGCAAATTCATTGATGACATTGATGTTGAAACTGCATGAGTACCGCTTAAGTAAAGTTTTGGCAAATTGGGTAATCTGTAATCTGCCGTAATCCGTATAACAATCCCATTTGCTATGGGTTTCTTATGCAGGTGGGACTGTTATGCGTAATGCGGCAGTAATCAGAAAACTCATATTTTTTTATAATCATAGTCACGTTGGCTATGTTTAGACGAATTTCCAATATTTACGTTATTTTTAGGCCTATTAAGGACCAGTACTTCTATGAAAAGTCTTACTTGACCGCTTAAAAAACACTACTTTCGGGAAAACACGTTTAAAGATAAAGTACGGTGTATAACTAGATTGTAGTACCTTACTAGATAATCTATTATACCGGGTCCGCAGAGCTCACCTTCCTCATCATGAAAATGTTCTTGGCTTTGCACATTTTGCTCTCTCTGTTGAATTCGGGCCTGTTTTGCCGCGACACCCACTTTGCGTTCAGAACGAGTTATACGTTCACTGTCGAGTCGAGTAGCACATCTTTCAGCTTCAGTCCCCAAGGCAATTCCCATAACATCCATAGCTTGTAAGATGAATGAAAATCCTTGGTTGAAGATGCTGACTGCCAAATAAGTCACAACATTGACCACCTGCATGCCAAAATTTGTGCATGTGTTTTGGCGCTAAGGAACAGATTCCACTATTCAGAGACTCATTAATGTCTTGGGTGTGAGCTCCTAAGCATCTTGCTAATAAATCATTTGATGATTGACTTTCGACATGTTCTAAAGTTTCTAAAGGTCCTTTTACTTGCTCAACATGTCCAACGCATTCTGTCTTCCGTACTATAATCTCGTTCTAATAAAAGCAAGAAACCATTCACAAACGCTCACATATACATAAACCGTAAAGCATGGACCGGTGAATTCTTTAAACAATGATTTTTAAATAGACAAGTGCCATCGTAGTGCCGCCGCGCTTAGTATCTCAGAAACGGCCAGAGATGGGTATCTTTCGGTTCCCAGAAACATACCAAGGAATATGATTTTCACTAAATCCTTTCTGTGGCGTATTCTCAAATACATATAGATTGAAATTATACAAAGAAAAAAAATCGTTTTTTTAAACCATGAGAGTAGAAGACCCCCTTAATGTTAATTAGGCGCGAATGTTCCGTATCGTACCAATGGAGTTATCGAAAAACGCGGGAAATTGTTTCAGTAAACGAGAAATCGCATCGGACAGTTGAGTGCGAACTACGATGCTACGTCAGAATAATGTGCATTACGAATAATTTAGTCCCAGTCAACCTGCAGTTTGTACTCATTATTGGGTACAGATACTTTTACCCTTTTGATGAGTTATTCCAAGCTGAGTGCATATAAGGAGAGTGACGACACTGTCAAAATTGGAACAATTATTATTTGTCAGTGTCATTCCAAACGAGTCAAATTCATGTATTTTGACAGGTCGTTTGTTCGTTTGGAATATCACTGACGGATAATCATGACAGTTGTCTTCACGCTCCTTACATACACTCTGATTCCAAGCAGTGTGATCCTTTTTGACATTAAAAATGTCTTACTCCACTATCTGGGGCTAGGTGTCATTCTAAAATCTAAACTATCTCCCATGTAACGAAACTATGTAAGGTTTGCACGCTTATAACTCCGATATTACTAGGTGGATTTTAATCATTCATACACCAACCGATTCAGAAACACCTAACTTAAATATTGGTAATAATTTAATATCTCCTCAATAAAAGCAGACTTTTGGAAATTGGTAAAATTAAAAAGTTCACAAAAAACGGGAAAAATACCATTCGTGAGGCAGATTTCTCAGACACAGCCGTCAAAAGAGGGCAGCTTAGTTGCTCAATGAAACACGAAAAGTCATAAATAGAAGCAACGCATGTCCGTTTAAATCAGTTGTTGCTCTTATCCCACACGAGCAACGTCGTCTCCGGGCGATGCAATAAGCGCTATCGATTTTCGGTAACGTTGGCATTTGCACACACTCGCACCTAAGTGACTAAACCATATACGGTTAGTTTATAAATAGAGGTGACGCGTACCCGTTTGAATCAGTTTTTGTTCTTATGTCGAACGGGTAAGATCATGGCTGCAGCGTCTGGGCACTACAATAAGCGGTAGACGCTATGCATTTTCGGCAGCGGTGGCCGTGTGCGGATTTGTCGGGTACCAGCATGGTGTCACAGAATGATTTGCAAAGTGGGTGGGCGGGGTGGTTTGGATTTAATTCAATACGGTGTGTGCTGCTTAAGAGTGTTGCGTTTGAAAAAAATATATTTATTTTTATGAATGCGTGTGCGTTGTAACTTGTTAATCCATGTTTACGGCGCTTTGTAGCTGCGTAGGGTAAAGAGCCTATTGGTTTTCATATTTCGGTTATATGTTTTTTTTATCAGTAAGGCATCTGAAAACGTGCTTCTGTAGTTATTGCACTGTTCAGCAGCGTAGTATTTTATATAGGAGAGTACACTCAGGTTTTTTTACGCGAATTTTGAAATTTACGCGGTTTTCATTAACGCGTTTTTTTTTTTAATTTACGCGGTTTTCATTTACACGGCCTCTATTCCCTGCGTGAAAAATCTGAGTTTAATTGCATCGGAAACAATCACATTCCCAGCAGAACTTTTTGTTTTCTAATTTCAAACACTTTTGTTTCGTACTGCACACAACGGAAAATTTTAAAACAGAACTTACCGTCCCAGCAGCAGTTGAAGCGGGTGTTCTTTTTCGATTCAAATTCAAGCCATGTCTTAAGCGTTACTGGACTTAAAATTGTTTTCCCAGTTTAACCAGTCAGAATATCTGTCCTACCCTATGTATTTAAAACACAGTTCTAATTGCGTTTTAAGGTATACAACAAATACGGTTGGGTATACTAATTTAAATTTTAAAATAAATCTGTTTTAAATTATGAAACAAACCGCTGTACTGAAGATATAATTATGTCAGTCCTATTACCACATAAAACACCTATATAACATAAAACGCTGCAGAATTGGTTTAATAATACAATGTTTACACTACAGAGTTATAACACGTTTTAATAATTAGCAACAAGAAAGATGTCACCAAGATGGCATAAAAACCCGTTTTAACTGGTAGTGCGAACGTTGCATAACAATGTAATTTATCAAATAATTTCATTTTTCCACCACTAATCGATTAAGAAATACTTAAACTTAAGATTGTTTACTTAAGTTCATTAGTACATTATTGAAAATTTAAATGGAAAATGAAATTTCATATTTTATGGACAATCTGTATATTTCCGTTGGCGAGCGTGGGTTTCCTCATCACAGCTCTCAATATGGAACTTTTCTTTTGAATATATTTTCTGGACAGAC
The DNA here is from genome assembly GCF_030247195.1 of Topomyia yanbarensis. Classification (NCBI taxonomy): domain Eukaryota; kingdom Metazoa; phylum Arthropoda; class Insecta; order Diptera; family Culicidae; genus Topomyia; species Topomyia yanbarensis. The sequence continues at coordinate 213,798,456 of NC_080670.1, read as the reverse complement.
CAGCCTATTTTTACTAGATGGATCAGCCAAATAATGCCAATCACCTAGTGAGATACTTGATTAATTAATAGATTACCGTTAAAAGACCTTCAATAAATTATGTTTTAATGGGGAGGGTCAGGGTATATAGCAAATTGTAACATATGAAAACAGGCGAGTGAACAAGAACGTGTGTCGATATGTGTGATAGATAAAATTCATTTGCACGCTCTTGAGAAAAGCTATATTTTTAATGTCACCGTGGTCGTGTCCTGTACACAACCCTTTATTTTTTTTCTTATGCTGCAAGGGTACACATAACACCATAACACTCAGCAGGGATTTCAGAAAAAAATTTTGAATTTTCAAGTTATTAAAACTTTAATATTGTTAGAATCGTCAATAATATTGATTTCGATCAAAACGTTGTCCTTTGAAATTAGTGCAACTAAATGTATTCGTTTTCTAGAAAGCAATTGTTGTCAAGTATATAAATATCTGCATATCTAGGTTATCAAAATAGTTTGCTTCAAAAATTAAATATTTACAGAGTCGCCTGTAAAACTGGCATCTCTGTCCGTCAGGTCGCAGTTTTCGATCCTTGGGCATCGCAGTTGTCATTTGCTTCCAGAACGTTCCATGCCAAACGTGTTTGTTGTGTATTTTGCTTTCTCTGGTGCTCGGGTAGTTTTTCGCTGAAAATATAGCTAAAAAGGTAAGTTACAAAAACTACAACATAGTTATAAGATCGATAATATAGTAGCTTAGCAGTCTTCGTTGAGACAGGTAGGAAACTAGTATCCCGAAAGCCATAAAAAGTATTTTCATAGTGCCATTTTTTCACTTTTTTTTGCCACCAGCTTGCTCTATAGCCAAAGCACGAACCAGCAAGCGCACGACAAAACTGAAGAAATTTTTGAAAGAAAGAAAATGGCTTCTCCGGCCGGATATGGCGCCCTGCTCGAGTGCCCATACAACAAGTCGCATAGGGTGCAGGCAACGGCCATGGCACGGCATTTGTACAAATGCCGCAAGATGTACCCAGACACGCAGTTTGTAACCTGTCCGTTTAATCATGCTCACAAAATCGCGGAGCCCGAGCTTAAGATGCACACTGCCACTTGCGAGGATCGGGCCAATTTCGACATGTACAAATACTGTATAACAACGGCAGCGGCTACCCATACCTCAGAAACTCAGGAACCGGAGCTCATCTACAATAATGATGATCCCATAGCACCGAAAAAGGTTCAGGACGATGACGAATGTTGGGATGATTTACGCATTCCAGCGTACAACCCACAGGAATACTGTGCTACTGCGAAAATTATTCGTAAGGCTACACTAAAGACTCCCGCGGAGAAACGGGCCTTTTATGAGCAGGAAATTCAACGTCACAAAGAGCTGGAAACAAAAATAAAGCAAGAAAGTGAAGCTGGTAGTAGTTCGCGATCTCGTTCCAGATCACGATCAGGGTCTCGTTTTCGTCGCGCGAGAGCTAAACGATCGAGATCTCGATCTCGCCATAGGTCTCCACTACCGATCCGTTCCCGGCGGTCGCGATCGAATTCACGAAAATCTCGTTCGCTGTCTCCAGCGCGTGATCGCAAGCGTAGGCGATCCCGGTCGATAGAGGAACGCGTCGTTCGTAGACGCTCGCCATCACCACTGGCGGCTGTTAGACGTGAGCGGGCGGCCCTGGATCGCTACGAACGGGAACGTGCCGACCGGGAGCGTTACGCACGGGCGTACGATCGGTACGAGTATCAGTACGCATCCCGTTATGACAGTTATTCACGGTATCCGCCTCCCGAGCGGTATGCACCGAGGTACGACTATCACGAACGATACCCAGTCGCCGGAAGCAGCTACGAACGGGAACGGCGCATCAGTCGGCGCGATTCGCGGGATCGTGAGGACGAAGAGCACATTTACCGGCGAGATTTCAGAGATTGAAATGATCAAAGAATCTAGCTTACGATTATATTCTCCATTTTTTTCTAATTTAACGATAATTACCGTAGCGCTTATTGTGAATGTATACTTTTATAACAGTTCACTTGAAAATAAATGCAAGTGGAAATTTACGATCATGAGCAACAATTATAGATTAGACGTAATCTTGCTTGTAGGAATTCATTCTGTCAATAAAGTATAATCGTTGCATGGATGGAAAAATGTGTTGTTTATTGATGAACATAATAAAAGAAATGTTTTGGTTGAGTTGGAAAAACAAAACGAGGTAAATTTATTTTCAACAGGTATCCTATCCAATTACAAAGGTGCCGATGATTGACTGGCGTCATCTCCGTTTCCGGCCGACAGTTTCTTCAAGCTGTCCTCAAATTCCACTGGTTCGATTTTCCGCTTCGCATCGTCGTACTTCGGAGGTCCGATAAGCTCTACCACCTGATCGTAGTTGAGGGTTTCCCTCGCAAGCAAAGCCTCGGCCAGAGTTCGTAGTTTTTCAACATTTTCGCGCAAGATCTGCTCCGTCTGTTCGTACGCCTCGGTAATCATCTGGCGAGCCTCGCGATCGATCACGTCCCCCAACTGTTTTGAGTAGGGTTTTGCCGCGTACGGGTTATCCTCACTTTCCTCGGTGAACGAGATTGGACCGACGGTGCCATTCATGCCAAAGTACTTGATCTGAAGTCGGGGAAAGTTTATGATCAAATAAAAGTGAATCGTTTTATTTTTTTTACCTACCTGCGCATATGCCATCTTAGTGACCTTCTCCAAATCATTCTGTGCCCCGGTGGTGATTCGATTGAATGTAATGTTTTCCGCCGCCCGTCCTCCCAGTGCCATGCACATTTTATCGAATAGCTGCTCCTTGCTATACAGCTTCTGCTCCTTTGGGGTGTACTGGGCGAATCCAAGCGCCAAACTTGTCCGCGGAACAATGGTCACCTTTAGTAGGACATCGGAGTTCGGCAGAAGCCAACCGACCAGTGCATGACCGGACTCGTGGAATGCGATTACTCGTCGTTCCGTCTGTGTTAAAGCGTGGGAGCGTTTTTCTGTGCCACCGACCAACCGCTCAACGGCGTACTCTAGATTGGCCGTCGTCACCGTTTTCTGGCTTGATCGAGCCGCGTGAAGGGCCGCTTCGTTGCACACATTGGCAATATCTGCTCCAGAGAAACCCGGTGTCAGGGTTGCTAACCGGGATGAATACTTATCCGGGGCTGCTTCGAGCGCAATTCCCGAAAGATGTTTTTCGAAAATTTCCTTTCTTTCGATCAGATTTGGAAGGTCTATCAGAATGTGCCGATCAAACCTTCCCGGTCGTAAAAGAGCCTTGTCCAGAATATCGGCACGGTTGGTACTGGCCAACATCAGAACCCCTTCCTTGGTAGCCATTCCGTCCATTTCGACCAGAAGTTGATTCAATGTTTGTTCCGACTCTCCAGAACTAACTCCGCCAAAGCTACCGCCACCATCTCTCTGTCTTCCAATTGCATCGATTTCATCGATATAAATTATACAAGGCGAACGTTTTCCTGCTTCCTTGAACAGGTCCCGCACTCGAGCCGCTCCCAGTCCACCTATCATCTCAATAAACTCCGATCCATTCATGCTCAGGAAAGGAACCTGTGCCTCAGTTGCCACCGCCTTAGCCAACAGTGTTTTTCCGCACCCGGGAGGCCCAAGTAGTAAAGCTCCCTTGGGAACCTTTGCCCCCAGTCTTTGATAGCGTTCCGGAGCCTTCAAATAATCGATAAACTCCTTCACCTCTAACTTAGCTTCCTGCAGACCAGCGACGTCTTTGAACCATACCCCGCGACCACCATCCACCGGATCAACCAGAGTAAATTTTGCTCTACCCATTTGCGTCTAGAAATTATAATCAAATCAAGCATATCATCAATCAAGATAAGACAACTACTCACAAACGAGTCCATACTGATCGGTCCCCGAATACCTCGCATCCGACTCAACAGCGCAATTATCACCCCGGTGGCAATCAGCGTGAACAAAATCTTACCGCTAACGTCGCCACTCCGTTCAAACTGCACCGAAACACCATCCTTAATGCCCAACCGTTTCTCCACCAATCGCAGCTTTTCCTCAAACTTGTTCACATCAGCAACGGCCATATGGAAAATGTTTGAGTGCACCCTCCTTCCCTTGACGATAGCCCCATCGTGCAACAGAATCGTCACCATCTCCATATCCGGGTGAACCACCACTTCCTTCACCTCCCCTACCGCCAACATGTGGTGTACAAACTCATGCCAGCTGACGTACCGTGTGGTCGTCTCCGGTCGGTTCCTGTTCGGTACGACCATCGTCAGAAACGCTACCAGCGCGTAAATTGTGATCATCCACACCAGCGTTTTCGTCACCACCGACATCATTTTCTCCTTATCGTCGTTATCTTTCTTCCCATCACCCGACGGGGGACGGTTCGAACCACCCGCTGCATCGTTGTCCCGCCGTTGCTGTTCGCAACCGGAGGAAGTGTGAATATTTCGTGTCAGTACGTAGTGCGGGATCCCGTACGAACGGGAGAATAATCGCACGATTGCACGGTACTCGTCGTCTAGCTGGCGTAACTGTTGTTTGCTAATGTCGGGCGGTCTAACTGCTGAACGAGGACTAGCTCGATTGCCGGGGGAAACTGTTGCGGCGGAAAGGTTTCTGAGCGCTGGTCCCAGGGTACGCAGCGACGACAGGCGGCTGGTTAGTAAATGTTTACAGCGCTCTAATCGTAGCATTTTTATTGATGGAAAAATTAATCCTTCTGTACTAGAGAACCATTTAATTATTTCTCGTTTTTGTAGCTAGTCTGAAAAATTACAAATTTAACTATTGATTTCATTTTATTAAAAGAAAAAATTACCGCAATAATTGTTATGAAATTGTAATGACACGGATGAAACGCGATTTACGGCTGATTTTATTATGACGTTTCAAATTCCGAGTATTTTTTGAAAAGGGCCAAATGAAACCATCAAATTTCATTAACATTTTGTGCTACATGGGCACTAGTTTGTGCTCAATGTTCACGAATAAAGGCCCGGATAGAATTTTACAATAGAATTTACCCTACAAACAATCATAAAACAATAAATATTATAGTTATTACTGTTTCAAAATTGTTCGATGCCAAGTTCTCACAGTAGATTTACAATAAAATTTCATGTAACAATAAATTTCACTGTTCAGCAAAAAACTGATACAGTGCATTAACATTAAGTTTTACTGTTTTCGAGAAAAAAATGTATGGAGAAAAATTGATTTTTTTAATGTTAAGATACATAACCACCCCCCTTTTTCACTGTAAAAGTCTATTTTACATTGAAATTTACCGTAAAAACGTTAAAGTTTATTGTTTTTGTATTGTAGCATATTACTAAAACTTACTGTAAATTATTGTAAAATTACTGTACTGTCACAGTGAAAACCATGGTTTTGTTACTGTACATTTCTATTCGGGGGCAGCCCTCGGGATTTGATAGTGACATTAGGTTTGTTCCAGAGATGATGCTTATAGAGTTGCGCGAAGAGTGAACCCTAATAAAAACATAATATACACGAACTTTAACCCATATAGTCCTACGATTCCAGATATTGTTTGGATGATACCCTGAACAGGTCGTTAGGCTCTTGAATGATAAGACGTTTATTAGGGAAGCCAAAACAACGGTTACAAGCGAGCATTGTGAACAAATATGGCGGATTTATGAAGTAGTGTGTGGGGAGTATTGGAATTGAAATAAAAAAAAATGCACTGCATCTTCGATATATTCTCTTTAGTCCAACGAAAAACATGTAGACAGGCTCGTTCAGCCAAATTTACTGTTTTTCTCTCCGCGTGTCTTTATATTTAAAACATCGTCTTTGGTTTGTTCCAGAATTCACGAAAGTTGCTCAGGGGCAAACAAGAGCAAAAAATACTTGTTCCTTTTTACTCTGGTTTACTACCAGAAGAAGAAATAAGAGAAGAAGAAAATACAGGAACGATTTTGTCCCTGTTTGCTCCGGAGTACTAGTACTGAAACCTATTGCAACGTGTACATTATTGTAAATATATGAATATACATAGTCTTGTAATTACTATTTCGTTTATGTAGAATTTAATATTTTTCATTATTATTGTTTACCTCTTCCATACAATTGAGTTGCTGCAGTAGCGCGAGATGCTTCTTGAAAATAAGCTTGCTATAATATGAATTTACGAAAGCTTCTACCGTTCTTCGCACGCGCCAAGTTGCAGTCACCTTCACCTACGGCCAATTTCTTCACTTGGATGGAAACCAGTTTTCGGCTAATTGACCACCAGCAACCCGAAAATTGGTTTTCAGAAAAAACCGGTTTTCATCTAGTGAAGAAATTGGCCGTTAGCGTCGCTACCGATAGGAGTTTAATTTGGCTACCGAAAGAGGCTATATCGACCTTATCAAGGGTTCTCGAACTCTTGCGACTCTTTGGTGACACGTCTGTTTCAGTCTGATGACTGGCGGGCGAACAGCCCAGGAACAACTTGACAGTTCCATATATTGAACTCATAGGCGAATTTTGTGGTGATTTGGTGACGTCATGGCGGCTCGAATGGAGCAAAATTTGAAAAAGCATCCCATTTATTATTTTCCAAATCTGTAAAAAATAAACAATTTAAGCATTTCTATCATCAAATTTATTAAGCTGTTCAAATTAGAAACTGTACCATAGCCACTTCCACTTACATTGAAATTTCCGAAAATCTTTCGGATCGAATCAACATCTCCCCAGGCATGAAATCCTCCGGTAGATGCCGTTCCGTTAGGTTTCTATCAGACTGGAGCCTAGTGAAATGTCAGAATAATTTTGAAGGGATCCGTACCCAAACCTTCGCAATATCTTCCGGACAGAATTATTGCCAAAGTCGAACAAAACGCTGGCAGGAGTCGCACAAAATTGTACATTCCTGGCAGCATTCTTGCTGAAACCGGGCACTACCGGTTTGCTGCCAGAATTCTGATAAAAGCACTCAAATTCTATTCAAAACCAATGTTGTTAACTGTGTACAAAATCCTACATATATTGTTTATTTTCCCGATCAAAATACTAGAATTATTGACGTTCTTAATGCACTTGAAACAAGATGTCGTAGGTTCACGAATTGTTAAGCTTGGTGATCTACTTTCATTAGCTAAAATGTGTTTCATTTATATTTCTAGAGGAAAAAGCACCAATGATTTACCAATTACAAACTTCACACAACAAGAACTCCAAAACATTTTTAGGAAGGAAGACAGCCGGTTGCTAAAAACAACGACTTCCAGCTAAATTTATAATAAGATTTATGTAGCTTTGCTGACAGTTTCCAGTTAGGGATAAATTATTCTAAATGTTGTTCTAGCCGCATTGACGGCGTTCATAACACACGTAACGTAACACGCTTTTCTCTTGAAACTTATGCGTTTCGTTGTTCGTGGTACTCGTACAGAGAAGGCATATTAGCGCACCGTCGGTGGTACATATACGAAACAAGCACTATCTGTCAAGTTGTCCCTGGGCTGCGGGCGACAGGCTGGCACAATTGAAGCCAGCCCATACCCCATAGAAGTGACCGGCTGTTGTGCAGTTGTGGAAATTCGGGACTGTTAATGCGAATTCGAGAATGTAGTTATTGTCTGCTTCGTGGAAAAATACGTCAGATCCACTAACGAAGACCTTCAAACCGCGGTTAATCTGAGGATTTCCAAAGCCCACTAAACTACTTTGAACTAATCAGTGGAAGACTCAAGAATCGTTATTTATTTGCGCCTTGATGTGTTCAGCGTGATAATTATATTCGGCCTTAAACGTTTCACCAAGTTCTATAATCTGCTTCCCTTCCTTAACATTATAGCAATTGCTAGTGTAACTTTAATTTGCTAAGCGATTCCTCGATGCGCGCTAAAGAAGAATTATAAGCTAAACCCGTAGGTTTTGGTTACCATAAAATATGTACGTACATATTTGTTCACGTGCAACGGCAATCTATTTCACAGGTTCGTGACAGCTCTCGAAAGTTCGACACACCGCCCAGGTAACCAACAAGCATTAGTGTTCGCAGTAAAATATATAATATAATTTGCATTTCGGATGCATCTTGCATTATATTTGGATCCTTTATGCATATCTGTTGTTAATCAGCGTTCCAAAAATGTTTAAAAGCTTCTTTCCAGTAACCAGCATGAATGCAGAACAGCAGTAAAACAACATTTTATTGGCACAGAAGTAGAGTAGCCGTATATTTCGCCAAAAGTGACTTTTAAATAACATTTAAAATGACTTCAATGCTTATCAGGTAGCCGTTAAGACGCATTTTGCATGCTTATTGGTTACCTGGGCACTATTGACCCCATGGTTCTTCTCCAGAAAATCGCGCCTAGGCAGAACCATTTGACTACCGACGATAGTCTTCACCGCCGACATTAGATGCACGAATCGGCAGTCAAAGACTATCGTCGTACGCTAGGCGCAATCAGGAGTGATCGTACGTCGCATCAGCAGCAGTATAAGGAATTGCCATCTCCCACCCAACATCGCTACCGTCAGATTTTGCCATGCGTGGCTCGCCCATACATATTGCTGTTTGATTAAACACAGCACAGAACAAAGAACTAGAAAGATCGTGTTGGAATCACCAAAATGATTAGTCCAGGTGTTTGCGTTTCGACTTCATCTCTTCAGAACCACGGCACTTGTCAAATGCACCGGGCTGACGCTAAGTCCAAAATTGGAAACACTACTTGTGAACACACTAAACTGACTTCTAACTTATGATGTCCCGTAAGCGAAGAGGTTCTGTGTGCTGAAGAGACATACTGAAATCGAACCTTGTTTTCAGCTAAGCAGGCGAATGCAAGCAAAATGCTAAATCACTCCCTTAGGAGAAAATTGCTTTAAAACCGTCTTTATGCATGAAGGGCGCAATGAAATGATGTTATTTGGAATTTGATAGAGAGATATCTTGTACTTTATCATTTTTGGCCAAATCCTATGGTAGGTGACAAAAAAAACTGCTTCTTAATATATCAGTTGTTTCACAATAGCACAGCTTACTATTCATAATACATTAATTATTCCGCCGGAAACAATTCAAGTTGAATTGTTTCTTGCCGGATTCTATGCAAATTTGTTAGTTTCAACAAGCATGCAATTTTCTGCTAGCTTGTTGAAACTTAAGCTTGAAGTTAATTTTTTCAAGCTTAAAACAATTAAAATTATTCGTCGTCTCACACGGCCCGAGCAAAATGTCGTAAAACCTGACGGGGGGGCTAAAATTGCAAAACAAATCGCCGAGTTATCACTGTCAAATTTACACACTTTGGGAAACTTCTTTTTCGAGTAGATTTGTTTCCGTCACAGAAAGTCCAAATCTTTCTCCCATGTAAAATACAGCTGAAACGAAATCCAGCTTAAAGTTCTCGAGGCATACGGCTGTGTATAACTGGAACAAACAGAAATCTTTTGCCGAAATTGTCATACTACATAATAGACGTTTGCCATTATTTTGAACAATACAGAAAGTGTGCGTCCTTTCACATAATTTTTTCGTTGCAGCTCAAACGATAAAAAGAAACTTTCCCTCAGATATAAAAATTTTTGAGGAACAAAACACTTACCCTTTCAGGAACAGATTCCCAGGCAAGCAATATTGAGAATGAACAGCTCAAGTTCAGAAGAACGGAAAATTTCTAATGTTGTCTATTGCATTGTCGGGGATTTTGACATAGCTGTTTCATAGAATTTCATTCCTTAAATGCCTAATTCCCATTAATTACATAAATTATTTGTTAAAAACTTCCGCAGTAGTGGATGATTTCCATCCATGATTTGCTGTTGCACCATGAATTATATCGTAATCCAGCCAAGGTTTTGTCAAATGATTGTTTTAATGAAGATAAAGCAATAATGCCAAATAGATTATAGTATATAGCTTACAACGATAGTAACAGTTCAAAATTATAAGCTTAAATATTTTCATCATTATCTGAACATATTCATTTGAATCCATAAAAGACTAGTTTGATATCAAATAAGTTATTTTCAAGGGTGTTTACTATTCATCGCTATTTTAAAAAATTCGAGTGTGAAGACATTAAGAAAATTGTAAATCAACTGGGCACCCTAGTACAGACAGCAATAAATTTTTGTGCTGCATGGGCATTGTTTTGTTCACAGTCAGATACTCCGCTCCGATATTCAAATTCGTCGCGACGTCCCAGGTCACGACTAATCGGAACAAACAGGATTGTTCTGTTTTTATATCAATGACCAACAATGAGCACCTTCTCCGGCTTCGTCAGTGAAATTCCAGGCATATCGGTGGATCGTTTCCTCGAACGAAACCGGCGACAATCGACGGTCTTTCTGCTATCACATTGCCATTCGGATCATATGGTAGGACTGGATTTTCGGGAGAATCTACCCGGTCCACTCTATGCCAGTCCGATATCGACCGTTTTTCTTAAACATCGATTCCCCCAGCTTAGCGGAAACATACGGTCGCTGGAAATTGGTGGTAAGCTTTAATTTCTCTTAATGTATTTTAAATTTGCACTGAATTTTTATTCGATAGAACCGACCGTTATATCGCTGAAAACCGAAAACAATACCCGACAGCTGCAAGTAACGGCCATCCCAGCTGGGCACTGTCCCGGTTCGGTTATGTTTCTTTTCGAAAACGAAAACCAACAGCAGGTTCTTTACACTGGGGACTTTCGAATTTCAGCTAAAGATCTTCGGAACATTAAAGCCCTCAGAAGCTTGAGTTTAAATTCCATCTACTTGGATACAACTTTTTTCAACCCTAACTACAACTACTTTCCTGCCCAGGCGGACAGTTTAGCTAGACTAGTTACTTTGTGCAGCGAATGGCTTTCGCTAGACGACCGGAACGTCATATCCATCAAACTACCGGCTCTCATAGGTTCGGAGTTTCTGTTCATGGAACTTTCCCGCCAACTGAAGCAAAAGGTTCACGTCCAACAGAAAGAATGGCAACAGTATCGGTACCTAGCATGCTTGGACGAGTCCATCACTCCAGACAGCTCGGCCGCACGGATTCATGCCTGCTTGGGCACAAGCTTCCGACAGGACGTCGGAAAACTACCCTGTAAACCGGAGCTGGATTGCAACCGACACGTTCGGGTGATCCGGCCGTCAGCTTTGCGATGGCAGAAGCTAGCTGTAGGGGATCCCTACTGGAAACGGCTGAGGAAGGATAGGGAAGAGTACGCGGTTTGCTACTCAAACCATGCTAGCTACGAGGAGTTGGAGGATTTTCTTCGGTATCTTCGACCGAAGCGGGTGATATTTTGCGTTCTTCCGAAACATGACCCGGATGGGGAAAGAATGAATTTGTTGCTGGGGAATATTTTAGGTGTAGAAGAGCGAACTGTTGTCGGCGAAGATATGAACGAAAATGTGCTTTTGAGCTTCAAGGGTATCGTTTATCGGCAACCAGATCGGAGCAGTAAGCAGATGCTCTCTGACGACGACAGTGGCGAGGAAGATACTGTGATACATCATCTGCCTAAACGATACCGTAAGGAGCTTTCATAATAAAGGTTTTTGTTTTAAGTTCGACTATCAGAAACGTTTTTTTTTTAATGATGCTCTTCCCACCGTATCCTTCCAGCTTTGGCCATCTTTTGGATACTGGGTTCGCCATATAGTACAGCGAGCTCGTGGTTTATCCTTCGCCGCCACACACCGTTTTCCTGCACACCGCCGAAGATCGTCCTTAGCATTCGTCGCTCGAAAGCTCCTAGCGCTTGCAGGTCCTCCTCGAGCATGGTCCAAGTCTCGTGCCCGTAGAGAACCACCAGTCTTATAAGCGTTTTGTACATGGTGCATTTGGTGCGGGGGTGAATCTTTCTTGACCGCAGTTTCTTCTGGAGTCTTCGGATTTCACGGCTCACGTTATTGTCAGGATGCTAGGTAGACAAAATCCTCCACTAACTCAAACGTGGATGGTAATGCTGTTTCCTAGCCGGATCCTGTCGTTTTCGATTCAGTCTACCAACATATACTTTGTTTTGGACGCATTTACCCCCAGTCCGACCTTCGCTGCTTCGCGTTTCAGGCGGGTGTACAGGTCTGCCACCGTTCCAAATGTTCGGGCGTTAATGTCCATGTCGTCCGCGAAGCATACAAATTGAACGGATTTCGTGAAAATCGTGCCCCGGCTGTTGAGCCCGGTTCGTCGCATCACACCTTCCAGAGCGATGTTGAATAGTAGACACGAAAGTTCATCACCTTGTCTCAGCCTCTCCGTCGAGATTCGAATGGACTAGAATGTTCACCCGAAATCCTTACGCTGTTTTGTACACCGTCCATCGTTGCTTTGATCAGTCGAGTCGGCTTCCCGGGAAAGCTGTTTTCGTCCATGATTTTCCATAGCTCTACCCGGTCGATACTGTCGTATGCCGCCTTGAAGTCGATGTACAGGTGATGCGTTGGGACCTGGTTTTCACGGCATTTCTGGAGGATTAGCCGTAGGTTAAGATCTGGTCCGTTGTCGACCGGCCATGGATGAAGCCGGCTTGATAACTTCCCACGAACTGATTTACTTTAGGTGATAGACGACGGAAGATGATCTGGGAATTATCGCTCGGAAGTTCTCACACTCCAAGTTCTTGTGAATGGGGCAGATCACCCCTTCTTTCCACTCCTCCGGTAGCTTTTCAGTTTCCCAGATCCTGACTACTAACCGGTGCAGACAAGTGGCCAACTTTTCCGGGCCCAACTTGATGAGTTCTGCTGCAATACCATCTTTGCCATCAGCTGCTTTGTTGTTCTTGAGCTGTTGGATGGCTTCCTTAACTTCCCTCAACGTGGGAGTTGGTTCATTATCGCCTTCAACTGCACTGACGTAGTCAAATCCTCCGTTGCCTTGGTCATCTGTACCTACATTGTCCTCGCCGTTCAGGTACTCGTCGAAGTGCTGCTTCCACCTTTCGATCACCTCACGGTTGTCCGTCGGCAGGCTCCCGTCCTTATCCCTACATATTTCGACTTGCGGCACGAAGCCTTTGCGGGATGCGTTGAGCTTCTGGTAGAACTTCCGTGTATCTTGAGAACGGCACAGCAGTTCTATTTCCTCGCTTCTTTCAGGCGGCATTTTTTCTCCCGGAAGAGGCGTGTCTGCTGCCTCCGCTTCTGTTTGTATCGTTTCACATTCTGTCGGGTTCCAGGCTGCAGCATGACCGCTCGCGCTGCATTCCTCTTCTCCTCCAAAACCGCTCTGCACTTCTCGTCGAACCAATCGTTGCCGTCGTCTCCGTTCCTCGTACCCGCGACAATGTCCTCAGCTACGTTGTTGGTGGCAGCTTTTACTGTTCTCCAGCAGTCCCTCTAGAGGGGCCATGTCGAGCTCTCCCTCGTCCGGCAACGCTGGCTCGAGGTGCTGCGCGTATGCAGTGGCGACATCTGGTTGCTTTAGTCGCTCCAGATCGTACCGAGGCGGCCGTCGGTACCGTACATGATTAATGACGGATGGTCATCATGAGATATCTGACGTTTAAAATACGCACACTGAGATCTCACATCTTCAAACCGTTTCTATTCAGAGCTTAAGGGAGAGAAGTGATTTGTATGCCTCCAAATTCGGCGTGTACACGATTTGTTTTTCTCCAAATAAAACGTCAAAAGGGCACCATACCAATGCAGCTAAATAAATCTACAATGACAGCCAACGTTAGTATCCCTTTGGTAGTAGACCACCATAGAAAAGGATGTTTTAAAATCGTCATTCACTGGTCCAACGTTGCCTAAAGGGCGAACACGAAATTATTGCGACACATTCAACAGGGCATAACTTTTTTACCATTGGGTAAAAATCAACCAAATTTTGCACACTTTCTCATTGATGTGTATTGTTTACATGCTGTCAAACTCGAAGTCGTGTTTTGCGATTCAACGAAAATGGAGGTGAACCAACGCGAGTCGAGAGAACAAATTCTTTCCAAACACCTGGAATTTCCTGACCTGTCGCACCGACAGTTGGGAAAAATGTTGAACATTCACCATTCAACCGTCTCCAGAGTGTTGAAGCGGTTCCAGGAGCGGTTGACGTTGGACCACGGCAAAGGAGCTGGAAGAAAACCGGGACCGGAGAACAAAAAGACGGAGGGAAAGGTGAAGCGGATGATTAAAGCAAATCCCAACGTTTCAAGCCGTGATTTGGCTAAAAAGATCGACATGTCGCAGAGCTACGTCCAGAATGCAAAGAAGAGAGCTGGACTACATACAAGGTACAGAAGTTCCCAAACCGCGATGAGCGGAAACAATCGACGGCTAAAACTCGGGCACGGAAGCTCTACGAGAAGATGCTGACAAAATATGGCTGCTGTGTGATGGACGACGAAACACGTATATAAAAGCCGATTTTAAGCAAATTCCGGGGTTGGAGTTTTTCACCGGCAAGAGCAAGTTCTATGTGGACGACAAATTTAAGAAGAAGAAAATGTGGAAGTTCGCCTCCCAATATCTCTTTTGGCAGGCCATCTGCTCTTGCGGACTGAGGAGTGAGCCTTTCGTGACAAAGGGCACAGTAAATGGCGAGATCTACAAATCTGAGTGCCTCGAGAAGCGCCTTTTGCCGTTCTTGCAGCAGCACGACGAAGCTCCGCTATTTTGGCCAGATTTGGCATCATGCCACTATTCTAAAAGTGTCCTGGAGTGGTATGAGGCCAATTCTGTCCATTTTGTTCCAAAGGACATGAATCCGCCAAACTGTCCGGAGCTGCGCCCGGTGGAGCAGTACTGGGCAATGATGAAGCGGGAACTTCGGAAGAGCAAGAAGACAGTCAAAGACGAGAAGGACATGTTAAGAAAATGGAAAAAAAATGAGAAACTGGTACCGGGTGACACTGTAAAGACTTTGATGGAGGGCATCAAGCGAAAATGCGTTCAATTTTACACTCAAGGCTCCATCGATTAACTTTTCTTTTGATTTTTGAAGTAAATATATGTAACTACCCTAAAATTTTGGTGTGATTTTAAACATTATAAGAAAATTGGCATGACATTTTCGGTGTTGCAATAATTTCGTGTTCGCCCTTTATAGGCCGTCCAACGAATCGTTCAGAGTTCGAGTAAGGACTAAATAAAACCTTAAAAAATCGTCGTGCCCTGCGAGGCTGGCTACGAACAGCCATGGGCTGAGTTAACTGAGGACGACCTCTTGATGCAGAAAAGAACAGCGGCCTTTGCTGAATACCAATGTAGAATGAAACGTACTTCTATAGAAATATACAGCTGCATTGGTATTGAGCCGAGATTTCAGGACTTAAGGGGAAGTCTGTAGTATAAAAATGCGAGATCCCGTGTTGTAATATTTCCGTAAACTTTTTTATTTTTCAACAAATCTTCACAACTTACTCCAAAGTATTTAAACCGATGCTAAGTGCATCAAAATTTTCACAACGCCAGCAGTCTCCATGTTATCAATAATCGTCACATTGCCGGTACCTTCATTACCATGATCCAGCACCAGCTGCCCCCGGGTCAACCAACCATGCAGTTCGACGTCGGCTGGGTAACGTTTCCGTTCGATAACCAAATCTGGATGGGTGAAACTCATAGCCACTAGCACATCACACGGCATCCAGTTATCGTTCTCGCCCAGAGGTTTCCGTTCCACCGGGTTCAGTATTTGAACCACTGGATTGTTCGAGTTTCCCAGCACGTCGAATCTCCAGGTCTACGAACCGTTAAAAAATGATTCAAAGTATTTTTTTTAACGGTGCAAAACTAACCTGATTCATAACCAGATTATCTCTGGAGGCTGTTTCCCACGGCAAAATGTTGATGTTCCCCAGATAGCCGTTAATCACAATACTCGCCGCTTCCGGATCATTGAAGAAATTAAACTCCGCAGCATTTTGGGTATTTCCGACACCGTGCCGATTCCCACCCATGATGTAAAGCTCTTTGATCCATTGACGTGTATCGGGGTAGACCTTGAACAGCAGAGCCAAGTTTGTCAACGGTCCCAGGCTGATGAACGTAATCTCGTTGCGATACCGACCGATCAGTTTGAACAGTTCCGTCAATGCGTCCGACCTAAGCAAACTCATGTCCGGGGGTGAACCTTCAAATTGTATATCGGAAAACCCGTCGCTTCCGAAGTACATATTTTCTGGTTCAACCATCCGAGCGTGTGTGATCAGTCGTTCGTTGGAACCTAGGTAAACGGGAATCTAGATGGAACGAGTTTAGTTCAATTGAACACGGTAGAGTTTCCGGGATATAATATGTACTTCACCCTCTTTCCCAATGGCAGTTAGTATCCTTAGCACGTTTCGACCCACGTTCGTTACATTGCTATTACCCCGGACACAGCTGATGGCTTCAACGTGCACTCCTGGAGTTTTCAGCAGATGGTACACAGCCCATGCGTCATCTGGACCCGCATCCACATCAACTATAACGCGTCTTATAGTCGCTGTTTTACTATCAGCTGAAATTAAGCGATTTTGATAAGTTTATAAGGCATCTTATCTCATTACGACACTCACCTGTGTTGGCGTTGGTACTAACAACAATAACAAGAACACCAAGTGCTGCTAAGAGCAGTGCAATTAGGGAGATTTTTTCCATTCTGCAGATCTTTTTCAAAGCACTGCCCTTCATTCAATGGTCAGATTCATAAAGCACAATTCAGCTCAAAATATCTACAATCAAAAGTACGTGATCGTGAATTTAATTTATTCACCTCAAATGCAAACTCTTTATCAATAGCGAATCCTCCTTGATGTGATATAAGGTGTAAACGAATAGATTGCCGTACTCAATATGATTACTAATTACTCACGCTATGTAGGTATGTATTTCTTTAAACAGATTATCTGTATATGTACTGAGTTTGAATGGTGTTTGTGAATGACAATCTTTCTGCATTTTGAAGTGACAATCTAAAATCTATTTAAATTATAAATCTTTCCCACATTGTTGAGTCGAAGCGGTCAAATTAAAAAAAAAACGTAGGTACGCTATCTTGTCGTTATCTTGATTTTTGTTTGCTATTTTGCTAATTTCTAGCGATAACCACAATGCATTGCGCATTTAGCCCACTTTCCCCTTTTTGAAAACACACAGGCAGTGAAAACACGCCTACTGCTCTTATTCTGTTTGTGTCTTATTTACTCATTCATTTTTTTTTTCTTTTGCATCGTCTTGCAAAAACTAAACAAAATCAGAACAAAATGAAACAAACACAACTTCTCTGCCGGTTGGCCTACAAATTTAAGCACCTCCCGGCAGCTCACAAACTGTTCACCAAACGGTGTTATGTAAACAATGCCCAGAACTCATCGGCTGTTCCAGATAATCAACTGCGTAAGTACCGAATTCCCCTCGTTTGTTGTCATCAAAAACTAACCCCAATTACCGATTCCGATTTTAGAAACCATCCCATCCTACCTAACCCTACACGGTGCCTGGCCGGCGGAAGATCGAACTAGCTTCCTTACCGATATGACGGTCATCGCAAACTTCATTACCGAGTCGGAGGAGCAAACACTGCTCGAGGAGCTGGAACCCTGTCTGAAGCGTATACGGTACGAGCTGGACCACTGGGACGATGCCATCCACGGGTACCGGGAGACGGAGCGAAAGCACTGGTTCCCGGCTAATCGCGTCATATTCGATCGACTTAAACGACTGGCGTTTGACGGTGAAACGTTGCCCTACATACATGTGCTGGATTTGACCAAGGAAGGGGTCATTA
The DNA here is from genome assembly GCF_030247195.1 of Topomyia yanbarensis. Lineage (NCBI taxonomy): Eukaryota > Metazoa > Arthropoda > Insecta > Diptera > Culicidae > Topomyia > Topomyia yanbarensis. Next base: position 213,780,758 of record NC_080670.1, on the reverse strand, counting down.
AGCCACACGTGGATAGCGTGAGGGTATGATTGGTGTGAATTGTATTTTTTATTAAATCGATTAAACTTTAGCTGTTTTAGTTCTGCGGATCGACGATTGCTGGAATCAGCCTCCTGACCGACTCCGTTATGCGAATGGTCAGAACCAACGACGAAGAGCAAACCAATGAAGATTACAGGCAAATATTTGCTACCAGCCGAGACAGTAAATATTGGGCTGATGTTTTGTTGTCCCGGAGGTCACTTTATATCATGAAGTAGGCTAATTTTAACCTTAAAATATAAATATTTGTTTATCAAATTTAATTTTTACAGGGACACCGCTCGGTACAAGTTCACCCACGAACTACTAGTCGGGGAAGAGTCAGTTTTCAAAGGCAGTAAGGTAGATAAAGATCGTCGAATTTCAATCATTTGTCGAAATGAGGCCTAGGAGATCGGTAAAAGTTTTGTAGTTTAAAACGAATGTAAATACAGATTGATACTATTTTAACGATTTATTAAACAATCCTATCCCAGTTTCTCAACGTCCGGTTTTACCTCGGCTGGCTGCTGTTCTTCGGTACTTCGCTGGAGCAGATTCTTTCCAAACCAAACCGGGCGGCTTTTCTCCATCTCAACGATTCGCTTGCCCATCCAGTACTCTTCCGACTGGTCATCCCGTTCGCGGTCATACAGCACAACAACTTCCTTGTCGACTGGATCCAATCCCAGTTGGGTCTGTATCTTCTCCTGAATCAGTTCCGTTTCCTGGCGTATTTTCTTATAGCAAGTTGGACACAAAACTCCCACCTCGTGATCACCGCCACAGGTACTGCAGATTCGTAAATGTTTCTTGGGAAGTAAGATTTTTAGTTTGTAGTCCGGACTACCATACTTCCGTTTCAGACGCTTTTCGACTGTCCGTCGGTGCTTTGGGGCGGCCCATAGGATCCCATCGCCAATCAAATCCTTCCAACTGAATGGTTTACCTGCGTCGCCGGTCGGAATCGGTCTTCGGCTACCTTCGATGCCGATTAAGGCTAGGGAACCTGTAAATATTGTCGATCAGTTACGTAAACATATTATTCGTGCCAAACAACACTTACCTGGCGGTGGAAATCGTCCCGGCAAACCCAACAAACTAGGCAGGAACTGTTCGAGCCGTTGTAAGGCGACTCTGCAGCGAAACAAGAGACCAGAGCTCATTTTAAGTGTTTCCACTAAGAGTTTGTTTTAATTTTAAATGTTTTGGTGTTTCAACAAAAATGAATGTTATTGTTATTTACTGGCGATGGCCATGCGTCTCTATCAATCAGCTGTGGTGGCAGTTGCTGTCAACTTTGGCACAGCCCCAGTGATAAAACTATTGCAGCAGTTAAAATGCTTCAAGATGTAATGGAATAGGTAGACATATATTTTATGTTGAGTGCAGCTTAGATATTCGATTTTTTTTAATTGGTAGATATCCGAATAGAATTTTACAATAGCATTTACCCTACAAACAATCATAATAGAGTAATATCAACATTGTTCGTCGCAGAGTTCTTGCAAAAAAAAATTACAATGAAATTTTATGTAACAATTAATTTTATTGTTCAGTAAAAATCTTTATAGTGTATTCACATTAAACTCCACTGTTTTCGGGGAAAAATGCATGGAGAAAAATCGATTTTTCAATGTTAAGATATATAACCACTCCCCTTTTTCAGTGTAAAAGTCGATTTTATATTGAACTTTACTGTAGAAACGTTAAAGTTTATTTTTTTTGTATTGGAGCATAACAATAGAACTTACTGCAAATTATTGTAAAATTACTATCCAGCTTTTTACGTGCCATAATGGCGGTCTAAATTGTTCAGTTCGTAATACGTTTAATATGGCCCTTTTTTGACAACAATCGTTTACGTCAACCGCCCAGTGAGATTAAGTCATCCTACATTAGTCCACTGCGTTGGATGTTTATTCAATGAACGCCCGACATCTTCAACTGGGCGTTGCTGTCAAGCTGGCGTAAACGATTATTGTCAAAAAAGGGTCATTAAACGTATTACGAACTGAACAATTTAGACAGCCATCATGGCACGTAAAAAGCTGGATACTGTCACAGTGGAAATCACGGTTTTTTGACTGTACATTTTTATTCGGGTATGATTAAAGTATTAATTTGCTAAAAATTCATTGAGCTCCATTTTTTGCATCAGATTGGCACTCCCTCGGCCTCGCAGAAAAGTTTGTCCAGTGATATTTTATTGATATCAAAGAAGCGCGCTTGAAGTTTGAATCGTTGCATTATTTAAGTTTTGTTTCAAAATGAATTTATGCCGTAATTCTTGCTTATGTAAAATGCATATGAAGAAATTTTTAGATCCTATGCTATAATTAATTAAATTTTTGAGGTTTAGCTGCTTAATTCGCCCTGATTTATCATCATCATTATCATCGTAGCCGAGCAATCCGGCTACTCCGAATCATGACCAAACGAATTTTAGATTTCCAGGTTTGCTCGATCTTGGGCCATCAGTCTCCAGACCAAGGGGCAGATCACTTGTGATGCATTTTTAAAAATCGAAATTAAATGCATTTCTTTCCATCAAAATACAATGTATTTTGCGTTGCGTGTAAGACGTCAAAACCCTGCAAAAAACAGCCCTACATTCAACAAAACATCGAACAAAGTGGATCAGCGTAGGACGATTGTTAAGTAATCTTTGCTGCGAGGGAGTGCAAAGTAAATACAAAAATGGAAATTAAATGCATTTTTTCTAAGTTGATGCAAATTTGTTATACATTCCTAGAGTGATCTGCCCCTTGCTCCAGACTCATTGAACGGCCGCCACCCACGTATCTTTTTTGATTGCACACAGCCAACGAGAAGCCGATTGTCGCTTTCAGGTTCTCTGCTGTGCTCTGATGTTCAACTCACTGTATTGGGCTGTGTAGCTCTCCGAGGTTAGCACGTTTGTATGCTTGCTACAGCTCGTGGTTCCTGCGTCTGCGTCATTCTCCGTATTCGACTGTGCCGCCGAGTATTGAAGGCAGAAATCTTCTCTCCAACACAACGAGCACTCGATAGTCTGCTGCCTTCAATACCTCATAGCTGTACTCATACCTCATAGCAACAGGGACTAGCTATGTCGTCTACGAAGCAAAAAAGCATGTGAGATCGAGGAGCAAGCACTAAATCTTCAATACGACGCAGTGGTAAAAGTTGTACTTAATTAGTTACTTTAAGTACCATAAAGTACATTAAGTACCGTCAATATTTAAAAAGTACATGACAAATTGACTGTAATTTAATTACTTGAAAGTTTGTAAATACAGATCTATCTGTATTTTAAACACAGACTAACAGACATAACACTTAAAAACAAAGCTTCGCCCGCTTTAACGGTCATTTTAAATATATTTGTAGTTGGGACTGTGGCCACATTTGAAATTATGGCGCCACTGATATATGAACAAGCATATGGGGGATAGACCACTAGTGAAAAATTGCTCCCAAACCTGAGGGGTAACCCACCAGTAAATGAGTGTTTGGGACCGTGAATAAAAGGTGGAGCTAGTGTTCTGGGAAAATGGTCGGATCGATGTTTTTTGAGGGAATTTCCTCATAGTGTTATGTCTGTTAGTCTGTGTTTTAAATGCGCAAAATATTTTAACTACCGCTTTTATGTACTTTAAGTACTTGTACCAAGTCATTAATTACATTAAGTATCATATTAAGTACAGCAGAAGTAGTTTTAATTACTTTCATTAATCACTTTAATTACATTTAAAATTCACAGACGTATTTTCAATACGACGCACTCAAATCTGCTAGTGCTGGCCCCTCGTGTGAGATCTCTTGATGATGGTTCCGTTCCTTTGAACATCACATCTTCACACCTTCGAATCATATGTTCCGGTTATTTTGACGCTTGATTTTGATCCATCCAACGTCATACGAATCAGCTTATTCACTTTTATCCGAAAACCATGGTCAAGCAATAGGTGTCAAAGCTCGTTTCACTAAATTGTACGCCGCCTTGAAATCCACAAATCGATGGTAAGTCCGCAAATTGTATTAGCGGAATTTATACAAAATTTGTCGCAGGGTAAACATTTGGTCAGTCGTTGATCGTCCTTCTCGAAACCGGTTTTGCGGTATTCACCGATAAAGTATTCAATCGACAGAGGCAGTCTGCTAAATAGAACACGAGGCAATACCTTGTAGGCGGTATTGAAAATCGTTATACCTCAATAGTTATTACAGTCAAGTTTGTGCCCTTCTTGAACAAAGGACATATGAGGGCATCCAACTAATCCGCGGACATTTCTTCGTCCAGATTATTCTGATCACGCACTATATCTTTCCCTGCTCTGATCTTGTAGATGCATCAAACTTCCAGCTTCTGGCCTTGCTTGTCGCGTCGGTCGCTCTTTGGAATACAGCATCAAACGGTGATGCTGTTGTAGTGTGACCGCTTCATGGACCTGCTGCCACGGTGCGTTCAGATTATCTCTTATCGGACGATTCGTCCGTCGAACTTTTGGGCATAACCCTCGGAAACATACCCAGCCGATAGTCGCTGGATGTTCAATCGTATGGGTCTCTCACGCCTAGAACTGGTTATGTTGGACAGTTTTGCGCTGATCTTACACACCACTGCGAATAATGGTCAGAGGCGACGTTCGGTTCACGGCTTTTTGATCCTTTTTGGCTTACGAGGCGACTTCCACCTCGATGGGTTCTGGCTTCACGAAAAGCAATTCTTTGCGATACTTTTGCGGCATACATTTACTTCTTCAATACTTCCGGAACCTGTATAAACAAGAAACATTTATCAATTATGTCAAGGGACTGGCAAACTGCTCCGCTTCGTCCCCCACGATTTATTGTCATGATGAGAAGTTAGCCCAAACTGTTCAACCTTCTCAAACTGATACACTCGGTAGATACCATGTGTATTGCGGCCATGTGAACCGACCTCCTGTCGGAAACAGTTGGACGACAATCCAGCATATTTTATTGGCAACGAGGCTCACGATGATAGGCAGCGATAGATTGCTCAGGTACACAGATAGATACTTCTCATCAGCACTGCCTTATTCCATCTTCTCGCTACCTTTTCCGACGACCTTATACAGTTCCTCATAGACCTGTGAGAACTGGATTACTCCTTAAAAAGGGTTACTTCCTTGCGCATGAAAAAGAGAATGTAAAGCGGTGTATAGTCCTTAGCGTTTAAGGTATGCACAACAAGCTGAATCAGGGCTTTTTCCAAGAAGACAGCAGAACCCGTCAAAACATATCCCCTTCCGCCTGAAACTATATCACCTTTCTCTTCGTTTATTCCGTTTATGGTCCATCATAACGATCAGATCAACATGCGAATATTTCAACCTTTGCTCGCAGTCACCGTACGCAAAGGCCTTAGTATAAAGGTACACAAAGTGTATGCAGAAAGTAAAGCCAAAAAGTCTACCTATCGAGCAAAATTAGAATCCAGCTTTGCTGCAATGGTATCAGAGATGGATTCCAGTTGTGCTCGATAGTTAGACTTTTTTTTACTTCACTCTTTGCGCGACTGTTTTCTTTAAACTGCGACCGTACGTTCTCTCGACGTTATTCTCGGCCCCATCATTGCTGTCGGGCACACTTTTGTGCAGATTATTGACCATTCTCATAGTGTAATGTTTCTTTCACTTTCTGCCTCGCAAAGCATATTTTCGTTATCTTATTACAGCACATTTTTTATCTGACTGATAGTCAGTTTTTAAGATCTTCACTCTTCAACGACTACAAATCGTTTCCGATGGTTTCCAGTACCGACATTTTGCAAATCCCTCTCGAGCAAACATAGCGGTATGTTTTCTGAACAATTGGTCCGTGTTAAGTCAGACCGGACTAAATCGCAAAACATCAAAAAATGAGAGAATGGTGGCACTGAGTAAAGAATTTCTTCAGCTACATTCTACTTTTGCCAAATTTGAAATATGGAACAATAAACAAGAGTTATGGCAATTTTTTTTACTATTATAACGTAAAGAATGCTGCGATTCAAACTTTAAACTCATTTTCTCGAAATTAATACATTGTCACTTAGTCCGGTCTGACTTAACATCGACCAATTGGAGAATTTATTTTTTTTGAAATCTGACCAGTATTTCTATGACAAGTCTTACTTGACCGCTTAAAACACTACTTCTAGTCTAGTCTAGTCTACACATACACAGCCAATACATGTAGGGATCCTGGAAAATTGGAGACGTTCGCCCACAATTTTTCTTGTCATTTTTTAACATTTGTGGCACATATGGAATATGACACAAGCATTAAAGCGGCCAGGCCAACTGTGCAGCGTACAAAATGAAGATGATTCAAAATCATACGGCAATCAAACTATTCAATCAATGAAGAATTTAATCAACGAATTATTTTGAACCTTGAATAAGGAAGAAACGTGGACAACCGTACACAACCGTTTCAATTTGATGGGGGTTTGATAAATCGTTGGGAGTGACTTTGCTAAGAGGGTTAATGTCACTCCTTTGGTTCCTGGGATGGGACAGCGGTATTTAGCCCTGTCCTGACTAATGAGCCAAGGTTATAGCGCCTTTACTCGCTCTTTACCAACCTTATAAGCACGATGAGGGTTAAAGAATCAAAATATAATAATAATTAAAATATGTTGTAAAAAGAAAGATCTCACTAAATTGTCTGCTTCGTAGAATTCTTGATCCAATAATGAACGTCGTCTCTGTCTGGTCGTTAATGATGCTGTGTGGTTGTCTTTTCGTTCCAGACAACGGAGTTGGTGTTCAAGGATTTGATGTTCATTGCTAGACACAGTACCATTAATCATTCGTTCCATGGTGACAATCATTTTCAGCGGCATGCAGCGATCCTAACTCTTGATATCTTGATTCTTGGGGAGGAACGCATCTGACACCCAAAACCTTCCGCAACCAGTCCGACTCATCCAGGAAACTGATATTCCTGAATAAACCGTCCCAGGATGGTTACAGGTAACTGCTCAAAGTGGTTACTCTCACCACTGCCGGCTTCCGTCAACCATAACTGCAAACTCAGTTCAAACAATGATTTGGCAATTCTCTTCCTTCACACAATGAATAAATACATTTCAAAACTGCAAGGACTGAATTTTATAAATGAAAAATACGTGACAGGTTGTGAAAACGCGTCCGTCTTTCGCCAAAGCCTACTCTGTTTTTGACCGCTTAAAAAAAAGAAAAAGCACTACTTTCGAAAAAACGCGTTTAAAGAAAGTACGGTGTATAACTCGATTGTAGTACCTTACTACCCAAGCAACCAAAAGTTCGTATAAGGGAGCTGCATAAGCTTCTCGTTTTAAGTAATTTTTAAGTACGTTTTATGTTCTAATAGCGGCTTAAGTAGCGTTCAAGTTCGATTAAAGCTTAAGCAGCTTGAAAGTTCGCTAAGAACTTTACTGCCGTGATACGCATAACAGTCCCACCTGCATAGGAAACCCATAGCAAATGGAACTGTTATGCGGATCACGGCAGTTTATGTGAACTTTAAAGTGTGCTTTTTAAGTATTATCCGAACTTCTGGTTGCTTGGGTAGTTACCCGAATAGAAATACACAACAGTATTACAGCATGTTTTATTGTTACATTACAATGAAAAACAATGTTATTCTGGAAAATTTACAATGGAAATATAATCACATTTGTTGTTTCTACATCCAATTTCATTTTAAACCCGATTTTTACATGGAAAAAGGGGGGTCGTCAAGGGATGTAACAATGAAAAAATTGATCTTTTCCCATACATTCTGAAATCAAAAACATCGATTTACATTGTTTTTCCGTTGTAGATTTTGGAGCCATGAAGGACTGCATCATAAGTACATTGATGTTACAAGAAAAGTTGCTGTTAACAAATAAAACTGTTGTAAATTAAACGTTTCTACGATCAATTTCGATATTACTTTCTGTTCGGGTAATCTGCTATACTGGGGCCGTTGAGCTCACCTTTTTCATCACGAAAATGGTGTTGGTTGTCCATATTATTGAATTTGGGCCTGTTTTGCCACGACACCCACTGTACCTTCAGAACGAGTTATACGTTCACCGTCGAGTCGAGTAGCACAGTAGCTTCATTCCCTAAGGTAATTTCCATCACCTCCAGACCTTGAAATATCGATGAAAATTCTTATGGTTGAAGATGCTGACTGCCAAATAAGTCGCAACTTTGACCACCTGCCTGTCCGAATTTGTGCAAATGTTTTGGCAGATTCCACTATTCAGAGACTCATTGTTGTGTTGGGTGTGAGATCCTAAGCATCTTTCTTTTAAATCATTAGATGATAGACTTTCGTAGATCCTGACATGTTCGAAAGTTTCTTTTTGCTTCGGCCTGACGCCACTTGCACCAACTGTCCTCCTCGCCGGGTGGACACTATGAGTGTTGGAGATTTTCGTTCGATGACGAGCAGTGCTCGAGGGAAGCCCAGAATGCATTTCGCATATGTTCTAGTTTCTCCGAATTGCCAGCTCATAAAATTTTGTTAGATCGCCAATTTTTTTGTCCGTTAACTTTCCCTTTCCTTTCCCACCGATATCTTTGCTTTTTTTTCTTCAGTTTTCGTAATCTCGTTCTTATATGCTTCTCAACATGTCCGACACATTCTTTCTTCCGTACAATTATCTCGTCCCCCAAAAAAAACTGGTCCTAGACGTAAAAATTGTAAGACTAACATTTAATTTTCTCTATTTTTTTTTGTTTTTTTAGGGCATTAACCATTTGGTCTTTCGCCCGCTTTAAATAAATCTTTAGGACTACGGAAAAAAGAAAATCGTGTGACAGATTTTTAAATCAAGCCTCAAAAGGTTTTACATCGTCATGGCATGAAAATTTTACAAAGTTTTCGATTTACATTTTTTAACTAATCCGTTTATTACATTCGAAAAAGGACTTCCAGTGTGTTCGGTGAAGTAGCCACATATTTTTCAGTGGGTTTCATGAACTAAAATGTCAAAATCTGTTTTTCTCTTTCATCACAAAATTTATTTCTTCGTGGTGAAATGTTCAAAGTGAAATGCAACAATAAACAGTCTTGGAATATCGAGCAAATATCCTAGTGCAGAAAAGTGACGTGTTCGAGAAGCTGTTTCTATCGACGAAAATTAACTTCCACTTTCAATGGCTTATGCCAGCTGTTTCTCCGGAAACTTTTGTTCAAAAGCAAAGTAAAGCAAGCTAACTACAATGGCCACCCCGGAAAAAGATAACTGTTCCTCCACTAACTCATCGTCGCCGTCGTCACACTATGCTTTGCACGTAGCACTGCAGACGATGAAGGACCGCTGTCAGACTTTGCAAAAGCGACTGAGCGCCCTGGAGGAGGAAAATCTCTCGCTTCGTATGTCCAAAACTACCATCCAAAGCACCGATGCAGCGCACTGTTCCGAATCGGAACGTCGAGTTTCGAACCAATCCGAGCTGGAGGTGCTGCGCGAGAAAGTTTCCGAACTGTCTCGCCAAAAGGTCCAACTGATGGATCACATATCGATGGTGGCCGCCGAGAATCGACAACTTTGGGGTCGTCTTTCCAAGCTGACCAAGGACGCCCAAACGTTGGGCGAGTCGGTTGGACGGATGAAGGATTCGTCCGTTCCAGCGACGGTGCTGGGTGCTTCCCAGAATTTAATACGATCGAAAACGTTCACGAAAAATGCACCGAACCCTAAGCTGCGGGATAGGTTGCCCCGGGAGGGGGGTGATGGAGGATCTTCCACTTCGGAGGAGGAAATTAATTTGGATTTGGAGGATGTGTCGCTGTTGAACAATTGTGGATTTGTGGATAGTGGTGCGGGAGGTGAGATGGGATATCTACAGCAAGACGGGGAGGATTTGCTGCTGTTCGACGTGGAAAATAATCCGGATGCGAAGCGGTGCACGGAAGGATTGCTGGATATTCAGAAAGAGTTGCTGCGACAGCAGACGGTGCTGAAGGTCGCCCTTGGAAAGTTGCAAATTACGAGAGGTATGGGTTTTTTTTGAAATTTGCGGATATTTAATGTTGTAATATTGTTTTTTTTAGAAACATGTCAATCATGCAAAAAATGTAACACAAACAGCAAACCGCAGATGGTGGACAAAACTGTGGAAGTTGGCAATGATCTACCGAAGCAAACCTCGACTGAAGATTTTCCTCTGCCGGAGATCCCGAAGGTTGCTGCTGCTGCTATGGAAACGGTTCCTGCTGTGAAGCTAAACGCTGCAGCAGAAACGGAAGCCAGTACGCTGAAGTACGTGAACCTGCTGCAGGAGAAGATTAAAGCGGATGCCCTGGATAAGATGTGTCCGATGTGCGGCAAAATCTACGTGAAGAACAGTCCGTTCGATGAGTTCCAGGAGCACGTCGAGTCACACTTTATCGATACCGACAACGAGCTGGACCTGAGCCTGGATCGGACCTACGAGTACATTTCGCAGACCGTGGGCAACTTTTGACCTGACGCCGAGCGGAGGATTTATTTTTTCAGTGAACTGTGAACCTTTCGGGATCCTCCTCGTTTCGGGTTTTATTTTTTTCGTTTTCGGTAAGATTTTAATACGGTTGGTTGAACTCATGAATGATGAGTATGCTGTTGGACTACTATATAACACTTATGGCTTATCTGTAATCAATTTTAGATTTAGTACCGATCAGTGAGCGACAATGTGGCGCTACCATAGCTCTGGCATATTTTATATTTACCGTTGATGCTTCTGTAGCATAATAAATTATCCTAAGCGATTGCAAGAGATGTTGTCCTTATGAAATGGCGTGAAAGAATACGTTTATGAAGATTCAAGGTCGGCTCCACGCTGTATTTCCTTGGCGTAGCATCGCCAATGTGTTGATAATGCCACAGGGAAGCAATCTAGAACTATGGCCGGACGTACAATACACCAACAACATCAACAGTTATACAGTCTAGCAAGAGTGACTGCTAAAAATTAGTCGAGCAGCCGAAAAAATTATCGGCGAGTCCGAAAGGTAATTGTTCTTTGAATCGTGCTGCAATCTGTACCCAAATTCCAAGACAAAATCCATTAATGATGATAATGACAGCCAATCGAAGACGAACGTTTCAATATCTGTAAACAGAAAATTACCAGAAAGCGCAAACATTGCACGTTTCTTTCGTCATTCGACAATGATTGCATAAAATTTAAAAAAAATCTGCAGCGTAAATAAATAAATCATTCAGTCGGCATCAATCGGCCATTGTATGCTCACTTGCTTTCGATTTGTCCATCATGCACTGTATCGATTCCAATGAGCTGTTGCCGAAAAAAACCCGATACGTTCCTCTATAACGGTCAAAAGAGAGAGAGAGAGAGAAAGTTAAAAAGAGAGCAAACACTAATAAGCCCATTTTGATCTAATGCGATGTCACCCGAGCATATCATATAGCGGAATAATACACACGACACAGATTGGTAGGCGCTGATTATTAACACCCAGATCGTGTGACATTGCTATGCAACCCGTTTCCAGGTCGCTATAATGACAACTGCGATTTGTTTTGTCTCACCGCCCCAGTAGCAACAAACAGTCAGACGTCGCAGTATGACATCTGTCGCATCTTTCATTCAAAACAGTTTGGGTGGGAAGGAAACGGTTGTCGATGATGATTTCCGATATGCTCAATGGGGGTGACGCGCAACAGACGCAATCGACAATCGGTATACGCGCTTGGAATGATTTGGAGAAAGAGCGACAGAGAAAGAGAGAGAAAGAGCAACAATCGGCACGGCATTTAGAGGAGACGACGCGTCGCTGAAATGTGTGTATATTGCACCCGCGCGCGTTTGTCACGACGACTCGTCATCTCATATCAGAGCAGGCGACTGTTGAGAGACACGTATAATTTCGCGCACGTAGCACATTAGCACACATATTATTGGACGCCGCTTTGTTGGTGTTTTTTTGATTATTTTGGTTTACCCCGATGCAAGGCGCAATACATCATAGCAACACTATTATTGTAGTACCGTCATCGGAATCAGTCAGTCAGTCAGTCGAGTGTCATTGGCATTGATGACAATCGGTCATTATTAGTGATACACACGCCGCAGAAGGTGGCAGTGGGCGACAACGGCAACGACGACGACGACGCGAACCCAGAGACGATTGGTCAGCAGCAGCAGCAGTAAGGTAGGACAGGACACGAAACGCGGGACAGGAGCAGGTATAGCAGGCCAAAAAGCAACACCAGTGTAGTAGAGTCGCAGCGAAAAGCACGACCATCAGCAGCACCAGTAAGTCCTGCGTCAGGTGAAGTGCTGCGAGTGAAGAGTTCTAGTCAAACGCACACAATCGAGAGAAGACGATTCCAACGACGGCCAAGACGACGACGACGACGACTACGACGGCAAAGCAGGAGGAAGCAACAGCGAAACCCGAAAGGAGCGAAAGTGAATTCGTACCCGTGCAAAGAACATACAGAACAGAGTGCTCCGGTGACAGAGAAATCCTATTAGAAGAACTACCACAGCCAAGGGTATCCCTTCTCTTTTCGCTGTTAGTGCGTGAATCTAGTGTCACGAAGCAATAGTTCAGTGAATTAACCAGTGATTGTTGGAAGCTATTCAAGATGATGATGGTACGTACTGAAAAAAAATATTTTCCCCAATTCATTTCATTCGAAATCAAACGAAAAATATGCCTACTACGATTTACACGAACCAAGGCTGCCATCCCAGGAAAAAAAAGTTAAGGCAGTGAGCCAGGATTACACACCGTCGGAAACTTTTGATTGAAGTCTCTTTTTAGCCTCTTCTTTGCCTCCTATCAATGCAAATAAAACAAATGGGATTCTTTTCGTCGTTTTTTACCTCGGTTCTCCGCGTTCTTTTCTTTTTGTTTGTGTTGCGCAAATACGTGCAAGTACCAGTATGCGCTGATGTTGGTGACTTCCAAACATCATCATCAGCACCCATTGAGGAGCTTTCGCTGCCATGCGTGGATATGTTTGTGTATGAATGAGTAGCTGCGCGGTATGAATGTAACCAATACTCGCAGAACAACGCCTGCTGCGCGTTCGATAAAAATAAAAGCAAATGGCAGCGATTTCACCGAAACTGGATATTCTGCTGACAAACGGGCTGCTTTATTTACATTTCGCCTTCGGTCAGCAGTTTCAGCTGACTTAGCTAGAGCTCAGTCTGGTTTACTAATGGTAAATAGTAGTTCTGTTTCGAAGTAGGAAAGCAAGAGATTTTTCTACTTGGCGGTTTTTTCACTTACCATCGCCACCCCCCCAAACAAAAGTGGAAATTTAGAAATGAGCTACACAGCTGCAGCAGGGAAAGGGTCCACGTTTGGTCGTGTTGGTGTAATGGGTATGATGCGGTTTTGGTACAAGGCATTATGCTTTTGGAAAAGCTTTCATAGCACAAATCCCTGTGGATATTGTTTTTATTTGTTTTATTAACAGATGTTTTATGAAGTCTAGCATTGATTTGTTTAAATATTGAATTTTACGTATTTTTCTGTTGTCGGTAAAGTGATTTTGAATTGGATGCGCAGTTAGTGGAACTAAGATTAGACAGTGCAGCCAGATTCGCAGTTTTGGTAGATTTTTTCCAAAAAAAAAAACGAATTTGACTTTTAATTAAATAAAATGTATAATGTATAATGGCATTCCAGTAATATTAACAGCGCAAATGCGATATGGACTGCTTAAGAATTAAGAAATTATGAAAAAACGTGCAATCAGCACCACCGAAGAGGTGGAAAGCGATGTGCTGCTGTCCAGAAACAGGAACAAAACACCCAACCTCTGACAAAATCTACACGCAGAAAAAAGCTTTGTAGGTTCAATAAAAATATGGGTTAAATAAATAAAATTAGTGGTCGGTAGACAATAAATTTATTTATTGAATTCAATAAAATTTATTTATTGTTTCAACAAAAAAATTATCGTTCCCATTTTTAATAATTTTTTTTATTGAAATTTTTAAAAAATAATTGAAATAAAAAATGTTTGTATTGAAAGCAAATATTTATTTCTGCTCTAATATAAAAAAAATTTCCGAACCAATAATTTTGTTGGTTAATGTGATAAACAAATGATTGGAGTCAAAAACAAATACAGTAGGATTCCGTAATATTTTTTTTCAGTTGCCAAAACTAGAACCGTGCCAAAAATTGAACCTTACCTTTAAAGCTTTTATTTTCAATTTGTGACATTATAAATGTTACAAGATCATTAATTATATAAGAATATGTGAAATGGAATGAAATAATAGAAAACATAAACAAATTTAACTTTATTCGCTATGCCCGCCCCCATAAAATATAGTAAATGACTCCTATGTTTGGAAATAAAGCATGCCAAAAACGGAACAAGCCAAAAACACAATCTAACTTTATGGTCTAAATATGCTAAATTTTCCAGTGTGTAGAAAATGCAGCGATACACCTTTTTGTTGTCAGTTCTATGCAGTATTTCAGGCTACCGAAATCGGACAAAGCGTTGTTTAAATATTTCTCCTTATTTTCTAAATTTAACCACACAAACTATTTATCATCATTTTGATTGAATTCTCTTAAAGGAGGCAGTAAGGTATATCCGGCAAATAAAGTTGGTTTGGCCGTGCAAAGAATATTAGTCTATTCAGTCAATTTCCATACAATAATCCAACATTTCAACAATATTTTCCTAAATCCGACGGTGAATCTTCAGAAGGCACACCATAACTAAACATCTTCTGGGCCAATGCTCTTGATACAAAATAATTATTTTCGTTGGATTTTTGTTAGCAAAAATTGGATTTTCGGCTTCAAAGTAGAAAAACTCAAAAATTAAGAGAAAAAAAACTCTTATTGATTGGAAAATGATGCGAAAGGGACTAAGTAAAATTTCGAAAGTTATGATGCACAACGCAAAGCAAGTTTTCGACGAGACGCCTCCGGAATTTTTACCCACTCAATTTTCAGTAGATTGTGATGAAAATTTGAAGAAATATTGTTCAATTGTGGCGTTATTATTTTGAAATTGAATAATTACACTAACATTTTCTGTATCGCCACAACAATTCTTAAAAAAAAATGTGCCGTTTTACCGAAACTAAGGGAAGCAAATAGACATTTTTGAAGATATACAACATTATTAAGGCCATTACAAATCTTTTTTAAAAATTATGTCCAAGTACAATTTTTTTTCTGGGTCAAACAAAAAATAAATATTTCTTTTAATAAACGTATTTTTGCCTTTCTCAATAGAAAGGTATTGCAATTGCTCTGAAACCCGACTTTATAACGGAGGCCCGGAGGGCCGAGTGACATATACCATTAGATTCAGTTCGTCGAGTTCGGCAAATGTCTGTGTGTGTGTATGTATGTGTGTATGTATGTATATGTGTGTGTGTATGTGACCAAAAATGTCACTCATTTTTCTCAGAGATGGCTGAACCGATTTTGACAAACTTAGTCTCAAATGAAGCAACGTTCCCATGGGCTGCTATTGAATTTCTAATAGATCCGACTTCCGGTTCCGGAATTACAGGGTGATAAGTACGAACACGCAGAAAATGTCGATTTTAATAAATTCTGCAATGAATGTATAAAGGTGAAAAATTTTCCAAAATATGACCACAACTGCTTCGATTTGTAGTATTAGGTCACTAACATCCATTCAAAGTCTATTTGGCCACATTGGCCACCATCTTCGGTTCCGGAAGCCCCGGCGGAAGTATATAAATTCAGAATAACAGTCACATCGGTTTCTCGGAGATAGCTAGACCGATTCGACTAAACTTGGCCTCAAATGAAAGGTATTGCGTCCCCGTAAATGGCTATTTAATTTCATCCCGATCCGACTTCCGGTTCCGGAGTTGCAGGTTGTGGCGTGCGATCACATAGCAAATTGTGATTCAAACCGATACTCCGATGAAAGCAAAAAAGGTAAAAATTTCGCTAAAATGTCTCTCAAACAACTTAAATTTGCTGTTCTAGGTCACCGACGGCCAACCAAACTTTCGTTGACTACATTGACCACCATAGACGGTTCCGGAGGTGCCCGGGAAAAGCGGCCATCTTTCAAAATTTACGAACTCACATCAGTTTCCCGGAAATGGTTGGGCCGATTTTCACAAACTTAGTCCCAAATGATAGCTATAATATCCCCATAGATGTCTGTAAAATTTCGTATTGATCGCTTATATGGGTCCGGAAATATAGACTAAATCGTCCGGTCACATATGAAATTCCCATATAAGCCGGAACTCAAATTTTTTTTTCAAATGGGGGACCTCATGAAATTTCAGAAATCGAATTCGTATTTTTGATGCCAAACATCTTTAAAATGCATGAAACGTCGAGATTTTATGTTATCTCGAAAAAAATTTTTTTATAAAAATCGACTTTTTGGGACTTTGCCGATTTCGCACCTTTTTTCAGTTCAATATTACCGTGGCTCTTTTTTCTTTTTCAAAATTTTAGAACTCGAATAATGATATTTTCCTGTATATAGTTGTCATGTGATGTATAATAATAAAATGTAATATATGCATTTAAAAGTTTTTAATGAATATAAACAACGCACACATTCTCGTGATTCATGATTGAGAAAGGCACAATTGCACCGCTAGGTGGATTAAAATAGGTTTTTTCTTTTTACATTTTCTTTCGATTGTTCTCGTGGACGTTTCCGCAGGGTGATTTCGTGTAGCGAGGTTGAGCTATTTGTTTTACTTGAAAAATTCAAGCAAATATTACTGAATCAATCGAAAGTTCATATAAGAAAGGGATGCTAAAGTTTTCGTTTAAAATAATTTTCCGAACAGTGCTATTTCTAAATTCCCAATAAAAGCTTGAAAGTTCTCTAAGAACTTAATGTAAACATTTAAGAGTACTTTAAGGTATTACCTTTGTGTTGCTTGAATAGTTTTCGTTTTCGTTCCGACTTTACACACAAGGCATGAAAATCGGTCAAAGATGACCCTGCTTGATAACAATGCACATAAACAGGATTGCAACATTTCACTTATGGACCTTTAGGAAACATTCTAGAATGAATCCAAAGGTAAAGTGTGCGTCAATGGATTTATTTATCTCAGATATAGTTTTCTCTGACATTTTTTTCTATTGCGTATTTCGCATACAGTAGCCTGGCGAACGTACATCCTGTGCATACTATAATTTTTCGAACTCTAGTGGAAACATCAGCTTTGGTTTATCGCTTGTGCTTGAAGACTTGTAGATTTGTTTGTTTGGTACATAATAGTAATTCTCGGTTCCGTGTACATCTTCAAAATCTTTGCATTTTCTCCATCTTGTTGCGCAGTAGGTAGCCACATCAGAGAAATTCATTTGACAATCGTACGGATTTATGAAAAATGTATAGCAATCATCAGTTCATTTTTGCCTTTTTCATATAAGGAAGACTGTGCAATCACTCTGAAACTCGACTTTTTAAGCTACACCCGGAGTGTCGAGTATCATATACCACTAGATTCAGTTCGTCGATATCTGAAAATTTCTGTATGTTTTATAGTATGGTTAAATAGCTTCAAAAGTGCATTGGTCCTAGGTGGGACTCACTTTTGTGCCTAACCACTACTAACAGTCCTTACTTTTCTTCCTTCCTTTTGTTCCACGAGACTGCATCGAAGCGTTATATCGTGGAGAGGCTGATTCAGTCTTAAGACAAAATGATACATTGGAGCGGTTTAGCTCCGAACACCTATTCGGTCAATCGCAGTGGTGAACTTCCTTTAGCCATTTGGCTCCCGTTTCTGTGAACCATTTAGTTCCTGTTTTCGCGAACCATCTCAATTTATCGGCGGAAGTTCTCCCGATACCGATACCCGTTGCGTGAGTCATTTAGCTCCCAGTTTTATCGCAATCTACTCGCATAGTCCATAAATCTTACTCAAAGGGCCAACCAGTACTTGGCGAGGACGGTTCGGCGATACCGGATGGAGCGTAGCTTCTGGTTCGCTGCTTCTGGTTCGTTGAAAACTCGATGACCCACCGCTGGTGCTTCACTCAACCTACTCGATTTTGTCCCTGACGGTGAAACTAGTCTGCTCACATGTTTCGGTCCGGCGATTCCAGCTGGTTCGTACACTGACGCCTCAAGCAAAGCTGTGGTTGCTCTCGCAGCCTTCCCCTTAACATAATCGTCATGACTTTAAAAGTTCAAGTCGATGATATATTCTCCGACCGCGATTTTCGCCTGTTGCTGTCTTTCGGCTGCTAGTCATCACCAACTCTGCTTTATGATGAGCAATTGTCTCCGTATCGAGTGTCTCCTCTTCTAGCGATTATCCGATTACTTGGAACACCACATCATCCGTGATGCCGAAAATCGTTATATCTCTGGGAAGGTTAAGCTTCAATACTCCATCGTACACTGCGTTCCAAAGCGTCGAGTCGAGGAACGTCAGTTGTAGTTGTGATTCTCCCTTGTCTGTCTCGTAGATCAGTGGTCGGTACTGAAATTAGCTCTATAATATCCTGCAGGGTTACTCATGCTGTACAGCGAATGGGCGATTGCTTCCCAGCTAGTACTATTGAAGCATTCTTCACGCCTAAGGTAATCACCACGCAATAACGATGTCCTTATCTCTGCTGTCTCCACAGCTCCCACAACCGTTTGGAGGGAATTCACTGTAGACCTGCCTATAAGGAAGCCGAATTGCATTACATGCCGTTCTCACTGTCCGCGGATGTTGTTCAGGATTACTCTCTCTCTCTCTAACATTACCAAGGTATATATTGACTACGCTGAAAGATCTCCATGTTTTCCCGGCATCGGAAGCAGCATCAGCTTTTGTCGCTTCCAATTATCGGATCGCTTTGAACACATCCGGGCTCCCATGTATCGCTTCACTTTTATGGCTTTCGATATCTCGATCAGCTGTTTGTTGGTAAATCGATCTTCATCTTTGTGATCATCCTCGGCGAAAATAGATTCATGTTGTAGGGAAAACCTTTCGATGGTGACCTCCATCTTCTCCGGGCACCTTTCAGGTGGTGCAGCTGAGCCTTTTATCTTTGTTATGCCAACTTTGTAGGTGTCCCCTAAGGAAGTTCGCGTTGGCTTTGTGGCAATGCTTTCTTGTTCAGCTTGACTGCTTTGTTGAGAGCGGTTCTGAGCCGTGGAGCGCACCTTTGGGGTCATTTGGTCCGTCTTCTCTCGCGTTTTCGTTTACGTCCATGTCGTCATCGGTACTGCATTCATCTTGCTCATCGTCGGATGTTCTTATTTGTTGTTTGTGCTTACGGGTCGCTATTGTAAATCCTTCTTAATCGGTATTGGATGCCTTGTTGGTGGTGTTGGTTGTTGGTTTGGAAACATTTGCTGTGATCGTTGTTACTTCGATGTTGGTAATGGCAGTTGGTTTAGTGGTACTGGGGCCGATCGTTGTTGAGCTGGTGTTTGTGAATGCCCGGTCTGCAGTCGTTGGTTTACCAACTGGTTGTGGTTTAACATACGATGATTCTATACCGACTTTGGTCGCATCAGGTAGAATTTCTTTAGCAGTCTCTACGCAAGGTTTCCCGTGGTGTAGCGGATGATCACAATATTGACAGGTGCGTGACTAGTGTTCGTTGAAAATTTTCAACACCATGAGGTGATTTGCATGTGAAAGTCAAGTAAGAGGGAATAGGTTTTGTCGGACGCATTCTCACCACACGAACGCCGTTGTGGAGTCTTGGGAAGAAGTTCCTCCAAGTATCCTCCTTAACACTATTTACTTCTCCGTATTTTGACATGATTTGTTTGATAGCGGAGGAACTAGTACGTGATGCCAGGTCATGCATATTTATTTCAATACTGTCAACATCTATATACGTTGGGATACTGTATAAAATGTCATTACATTCGATGACGTGTTTCATGTTGTTCTGGGAAGCGAATGATTCCGCTTGACTAATGTTTTTTTAACATATTCAGTACCGCATGACGTAAATGGTGGAATTGCACCGCATAAAGTACCGCAAGCTACGTTGAACTTCAAGTTCACCTTCAACATTTGCTCCCCTTCATGAATTGATGGTATTACCGGATATTTCGTGTAGTGTAGACCGTTTCTCGGTTTCCCATCCCTTGGTATGGTCGCAACACACGCCCTTGTTAGTAGTGTCGTGAACTCATTCGCATTTAGGTTGAAGAGGATACCCTCAAATTCAAGTTCCTCGACGGACACGTTCCTGTAAATGATCGGAGTTTTCCAACTTCACTCGCTTATATATCTCCCACATATTCAAACCGTGTCCTGTTATCAATCGCTTGGAGGTCGCTGTGGATATATCCTCGCACACTTTTCAGTCCATCTTTCCGGTTACTCCAAGGCTACAAAAATTGACATCGATGATGGATTGCCGGCTCTCCCTGCGGTAAGTGCCGATGATACCATTATTTGTAAGATCTATATTTAGCTTTGCTAGAGCATTCTTGATCGCTGATGGCCAGGCAAAGTCCTTTTGATTCCAGCGTCTATCTAGAAAATTTCGTATGTGTCTGGTTCTTGGAATATTTCAGAATTAAAATCTTTTCGATTTCTTGGAAAACGGCTTATTCGATTTTCACAAGCTTGGTCTTAAATGGAAGGTTTAATAGCAGATTTTGATCTGGTTAAGTTCATGCGAATCGCACATATGGCTGCGGAAATACGGTATGAACACTACGATCCCATATGAAATCTTTAAAGGTCGAAAACCTTTCGGTAAAGCTCATATATATTGAATATTGAACCACATATAAATCGCCAGGAGTCTGATTTGAATTCAAATTGTTTCCTTATCGAAATTATTTTCGAATGCAACGATCGATTCTGTCTCTATCGACTGTTGCGTTTAAAATGGAATCGATTCAGAAGTCGGTCAGTATTAGCCTTTCCATGAGATATTTGTTTGATAATACACTGGCGGGTCCTTCGTTCCGCGACCAGCAAACGTTTCATTTGATGTTGGACTGGATTGACGATTTCATTTAAACTTCATATTTACCCGAGAATGGTCAAAATAATTATCATGGGATGGTAATTTCTAAAACTACCATTATAGTTTTCAGTGACGAAAAGCAAAACTCTATGGAAGCTGTTGTTGTTCTAAAAAACCGATTTAATCCACCTAGCAGTGAGATGAGACATTTCTTACACATTTCACTGTTGGATTAGTTTGCAGAACTCACGAGAAGTAGGCACCCAATTAGAGGTGGGATGAAAACAGTTTCTAGTCTTGCTCAAATAAAATCTCGAATAAACTGAATAAATTATAGAAATCAACAAAACGACCGAAATAAAAAAGTAAAGCAAAAAATGAAACAATAGGTTTTTAAATTCATAAAATGAGTAGAAAAATTAATGGAAATCATTATAATTTTGATCCAAATACACGAATCAAATTAGATTAGGTTATTACATAAAAATTAAGATTATATTTAGAAATAGTTATAAGATTAATAGAATAAATTGACTCATACTAACAAATTGAATGAAATAAAACGAATGACTGAACATGAAATGCATAAAATTAAAGATACGAATAAAATGAATCAGATGAATCAAATGAATCAAATGGATCAAATGAATCAAATGAATCATATGAATCAAATGAATCACATGAATCACACAAATCACATGAATCAAATGAATTAAATGAATCAAATTGATTAAATTCATCCAGTGAATACAATGAATCAAATTAATGAAAAGAATGGATGAACAAAATGAATAAAGTAAAAAATAAATGAAATGTATAAATAAAACAAACGAATCAAATAAATAATATGAGCTGGAGTGATAAAATGAATAAAAAGAAGAAAATGAGCAGAATTAAATGCATTGATTAAAATGAAAAATTGAACTACAGTAAAAGGTTATAAATTAATATAAAGAAATAAATTGAATCAAATAAATTATTTGGATGAAATGATTAAAACTGAAAAAGTAGTCAGATTATTAAAATGAAGAAACTGAACAAAATGAATAAACTGGAAAAAAATAATAAAATGCATACAATGAAAACAATGAATGATATGAGTAAAATGCACAAAAAGAATGAACTGATCAGAGTGAATCCAAAGAATGAAACGAATAAAATAAGTAAAATGAACGCAGATGAACAAAACGAATCAGAAGATGCGGAATGAAATTATTAATTGAAATGAAATGGTCATATATTTGAAGCCAGACACATTTTTGAATAAAGATAATGAATAAACCGGATTGTACGAATTTGAAAACCAGAAATTTGCATCAGAAAGTTTTGAAATGTTTTTAAAAATCCCAAAGGCTAATAAATATGCAATGGACTTTCTAGGGCTTCCATCTTTTTTTGGTTTTATTCTTTTTGTTTTCATGCTTTTTTACTTGACGAATTCAAAGTTTACTTTTTGGTCACATATTCCCGAAAAAAGATTTATGTGCAGAACAGAATTTACTGGTCCAGTATTTTAACGCGCAATTGAATATAGTAAAGTGAGACAAGGTCACATGTGCTTTCAAGCCCCTTGAACAGAGAACGACAGAGGGAGAATGCGATTCGTGAATGAGACAGGTAGATATTTCAAAGTTTTTATTTGCATTGAAGTAAATAGTGTGAAATGTCTAGGCTATGTCGATTGCATAAAAGCCGTGTTTGTATTGTTTCGTTCGGAATTCTCGTGCAGGAAATATGGATAAATAAGTCCTATACAGACCAATATTGTGAAAAAGAAATGGTTCAAACTACTCAGTATATCCAAATATGGACGACGATAAGTTAGAAGACACATTGTAGTTGCATCCTCCATCGAGAGTGTGTACTTTGGGGACTTCTTTTCCTGGATCTAATTTGTGGCTATTTTTGGTCTTTGATCCGTTATTTTTCATGAAAGTTCGTACCAATACAACGAATGCGCAACGTTCCGTCTTCCATCTGCACGCCACCATAGATGGTACGCAACACTTTTCGTTCGAAAACTCCAAGGGTGCGTTGGTCCTCCACGAGCATAATCCAGGTCTCGTGGCCGTAGAGGACCACCGATCTAATCAGCGTCTTGAAGATAATCAACTTCGTGCGGCGGCGAATTTTGTTCGACCGGAGCGTCCTCTGGAGTCCAAAATAGGCACGATTTCCCGCTATGATCCGTCTCTGAATTTCATTGTCGTCGGTTACCAGTGAGCCCAAATACATGAATTCGTCGACCATCTCGATTTCGTCACCGTCAATCCGAACTCGGGTGGGAGGTTCACATTGTCGTCTCTAGAACCTCTTCTTCTCATGTATTTTGTCTTCGAAATCCTGGCTTCAGCTTTCAGTCTTTGAGCATATATTTCATTCAAAATTCAATAGAGATACGAATAGTTTAAATATCGCACGTGGAATGTCTCTTTTGAAAATTTCCATCGTCAAACTTTCATATTACCCAGTTAAGCCAAATATTTTTCTGATATGGCCATGAATTTCCTTAATTATAGTGTAGAAACAGGCTTTGAATACAATTGAATTAAAGTTAAGTTGATGTAGCAGTAGACAAAAATAGTTTTGTTTTCTCAAACCTTCGCAATTACAATTAATAAATATTTCAGATTGGCAGAAGATCTTATCACACAACTTAGAAATGCATACAGAAATAGCTAGATAGATGCGATAGAAGAGAGACAGAGAGAGGAAGAGAGAGAGAGAGAGAGAGAGAGAGAGAGAGAGAGAGATGGAGGAGGGGGGGGGGCGTGTGAGGAATGGCAAATGATGGTTAATGCAGACATTATTTTTATAGGTATATTATTTTGATATATTGATTCTTACATTCTTATCATAAATAATGTAAGTAGTAATTTTTGCTCCATAACCAGTATAACCTAAATCTTGCAAAAGAGCTAAATTTTCGCTAGATTTTTGGGCTTCAAACATACAGTTGCTTTCGGTGACGCCACAAGTATAATTATATTAGAAATCTTTTATCTCACTACTAGGTGAATTACTTGTTGATCTGTGTATTGATATACCATCCAACATTTACCTCATGATTGAACGCAATGCCTAATCCAAGGAATAAATACTAGAACTCACTGTTTCTTTATCAACGCATTATTTTGTCTTTGAAGTGAACTTATATATTGATTTTTAAGAAATAGTTCATTTATTATAAAGGTAATTCACAAAATGTTCTCAACATCGAATTCCTTGAATCACGTAGATGTGTTTTCATACCCCGATATTCAAAATCGGTTTAGTTTTGCCCCTAAAACACCAGTAAAGCAATACTCTGTATGAAACAATCTCATTTTTAATTGGTGTAAATTGGTAAGCGAGAACTAAAAATACAAAATGTCTAATATCTCCGCCGCTCGTGCACGGATTTAGACAATCTATAGCTTGTTAGAAAGGTATTTTTACAAGCTTTCTATTTATGTGCAGTTTGAGGGACAATATTATATTGTTCGAAAGTCATTTGCAAAAAACCTGCTGTATTTTGACAAAATCGCCCATATCTCAGAAAGTAAACAACATATCGAAAATCAAAAATAATAGTGTCAAATGGCAACGTTAGGCCTTTCATTTGAAACTAATTTCATTAAGATCGGCTCAGCCATTGCTGAGATAATTACATGACATTTTGTACATACATACATACACACATACACACACACACATACAGACATTGTCTCAATTTGTCGAGCTGAGTCGATTGGTATATGAGACTCGGCCCTCCGGGCCTCGGAAAAAGTTGTCAAAGTTTGAGCGAATCCTATACATTTCTTTTGTAAGAAATGTAAAACGTAACAATTTTTTGGAATTTGGTTATTATGAAAAAAATTATTCGCCCCCTGATTTTTTCAGCGATTTTGAAGGGATGGGAGGGGGTGACATAATTTTTAAAAAAGATTTGTAATGGCCTAATGTTTAACGGATTAAATAGTCCATTAGACAGGTAGCAGTTGCTGGGTTTACAGGCCCTAATCTAGTATTTCATGAGAAATACACATTAATCCACATCAATGTCAAATGTCTTTAGCGTTTTAAATTTAAGCAAGTTAAGAGATATCAGCAAAATAAAAAATTGTTTACAAATCTTGTCAACCATTTTCAAAAATTAATATGGAATTGTCATACGTGAAAATCAGTTCAGAACAGTAAAAGTTACTAACGTTAAAAATACACTTCTGTTTTTTTTCGAAATTTCCTTACATACAGAAAAAAAAAATGTTGGTAAAAATAAGAGTTTTCCACTCTTAGCAAAAAACAACCAACGCATACTCTTAGTTTAAAAATAAAACTTTTGTTTTGAGTACTATTCTTCATTTGCTTAAAAGGAAAACTTTTACTTTGATTATTATTCTTGATTAATTTAAAAGTTTTACTTTCAACCTAACAGTTGGTTGTTTTTTTGCTAAGAGTGGAACACTCTTACATTTGCCAATATTTTTTTCTGTGTGTGAATTGAAAGATGAGTCGTAATCACGGCCAAAACGATTCTGGAAACAACATTTGAGGAAGTTGGGAATTTTAAAAATCAACTTACGGATATAAGAAAAACTAATACAAATCCAGGTTAAAAAATTAATATCTATAAATCTGGAATACTGCTCCAAGCATTTTCGGAAACCTTCGGTTAGTAATATATAAAGCAAACAGCTATTTTAAATAGATAAAGTGAATTTTCACAAACGTATATTTATCGATAATTGAACTCAAATTGTAAGCAATGTGTAATTTATATCTTAAAATAGTTAAAATTCATTGATACGTTTTAGACCTCACTCCATATTCTGTTGGTTAATGTAACTGGCAACCTTACTGCTTGGTTGCAACACAACGCCGCGGCGAAGTGTGCTTTTCAACACCGTCTCACCGTTCGTCCACATTCGCACACATCAAAGCGCTGCAGCATAGTTCCGCGTAGAAGCTATGGCCGCAGTCCGTCGGTTTCTAAGCGCAGCGGAAGGGGATGCTCGAGACATGCAAGCATGCAAAAACCGCACGCTTTTCAAACACTAGCCTACTATTCTACACTGTATCTGCGGCGCGCTGTGTGTAAAAGCTGATATGCTTGAACTTTTTTCTTTTTGTCTTGAGTCGAGAACACTACAAGTGTGAGAACTATCGCAAAACTTTTCACTACCACTTGAACTTTTGTACGAACTAATGTTGGTGGTAGTGTTGCGTAGATGCAGCACTATAAGCTCCCTGTTAACAGGGATGGTGAGAGGGGTATCAGCTCCTACGGTTGGTTGGGGCGGAGGGCGGTTTTGCTACTCAAACTATGCTGATGATGATAAAATATGTGTATAAATGTTGTGAAACGAAGGAAAGCGTCATGTGCGGCTCTCACACGCGGTCGCAACCTATCGGGCAAAGCGGCGTATTCTGGCGGGAAAGCTTCGCGATCGCTGGAAAATCCGCGCGCTCCTGCACTAGAAATTGTTTATAAACAAATCGCTGGCGGTCTGTTTTGTAGTGTTTTGATTTTTGCCTCTGTTTTGTGTATGTTGTGTGGTACTGCAGCAGCACGCGGCATGTGTTTTGCTTATGTTAGTTTTCCCGGCAACATACAAGATGGAGTACGGCATCACGGTCATTGATTGTCCGTCGCGTCTGGTTGTGGGTTCTACAGGGTGGTTTGGGTTCTTGAAATGATTGGTGTGATTTTCAGAAAGCAAATGGTTCCTGGTTTTAGTTGCAGGACGAACAAAAAAAAATTTCCTTTGCTCGGACGCCGAATCCTGAGTAGGTTGTCGAACTCTCTCTCCCTCTTTCTTTCTGTCTCTCGCTCTGTGTGTTTGTGTGTCTCTTTTTGCTGGGCAGTAATGAGCTTTAAGCGGTAGGTGGCATTCCTGGCCTGTCTGCCTCCGTGGAGTGGGTAGCCACCCACTTTTTGCAGCACCCTGGATTGTGCAGGGCTGGGCCGGGCCTGGTCCGAGTGTGGACCCTGTTCGGCTGGAACAAAGAACCATTAAAATTCAATCGATTTGTGTCGGTCAGACCCAATTCGGTGATGGGTAGTTGGGCGGGGGAATTCGATAGTGCCTAGGGACCGACACTGATGGGGTTGAGGTGTGCATACCAATCGGAACCTGGTTTTTGCACTATGATGAATGTTCTGAAACAATTAATGTTGTGTAGGTGGGACAATGTTTCCGGCAAAATTTGATGCATTTTTTCGGCTTCTAAGCTTTCATCTGGGTTTTACTAGGCATTCGATCAGATGTATTATAGTCCAACCAAAATAGTGTACTGGTAATAAGATTTTATATCTAGAGGGATTCAGTTCGGCAGTATTAGAATATACAATTAATGAGGATTTCTTCGGCGAATGCCGAGGTAAGCCGCGGGTCTCGTGAAAATCAGTCGTAGGTTCCAGTCTATTTTATATACACTGAAAAAAATGTTTCTAAAATCGCGAATTAAGTGCCATGAATTCCGGAACAGTCATGTTTTTACGTAACGAAAAAAAGACCATGAACAAAAACCATGTGTCTTATAATTATGTTTCATTTCCATTCAGTAACGTCTATATCACGTTTTTATTAGTGGAGATAATTGTTTTTGTTTTGTGAATTTCTGTCACGGTTTTCGTCACCAAATCGATTTTTTGTACTTGAATTAGTTCACAATTTTATGAACATTATTCATAAAACCAAAGGTTGAATCGTGATTTTATTCATAGCTTTTGGAAGATTGTTCAGAGGCCAACTACGCGACGTGAACTGATTTATAATTTGTTACATCTTGAGCATGATCTGGTATTCGTGGTTGTGAAGTAGTTTACAAATTCAAAGCATATTTTCTTGTGAACTATTTCACGAAACCTGTAATATTATTCATGTAATTCTTTCAATCATTGTGAGGTATTTCATGATTCCCAATATTTTAGTCTTGATTCAGTATCTATGCGCGTGAAATAGTTCACAAAATTAAACTTTTATTTATGTATACATAAACTGAAACATGATTTCTAGCGAATTAGTCACCAATCGCCATTCATGCTCATGAAATAGCTCATAAAACCATGAAATAATTTTCATGTATTCGTGAATCATTAGTAAAATAGCAACGATTTATCATTCGAGCTCGTGAAATAGTTAAAAAAATCATAAAATATTCATGGATTCGTGAACTGGTTCATGATTCGTAGTACATGATTCACGATCCATTTTGAGTGCTAGTGATATTTGGAGGACATTCGTAATCATTTTCAATTTAATGCAACTGCAAAAGGTCTTCAAATTTTCATGTGAATTATTTCGCAAAATTTGTTTTCTTCATGAAATATGTAATTATGTCCAACTTCCAGCGACTAGTAGTAGGTGCGAATAAGTTACGCTTTTATGAACCAAATCATATTGTCTTTTTTTTATTTATTAACAGATTAAGGCCGAAGTGGCCTGTGCCGTATACAAAAGATTCCTCCATTCCACTCGGTCCATGGCCGCGCGTCGCCAGCCACGCAGTCTGCGAAGGGTCCGCAAATCGTCTTCCAGCTGGTCGATCCATCGTGCTCGCTGCGCGCCACGTCTTCTTGTACCGGTCGGATTGCAATTGAGAACCGTTTTCACAGGGGCCATTGTCCGACATTCTGGCTACGTGCCCGGCCCACCGTAGTCGTCCGATTTTCGCGGTATGACAGATGGACGGCTCCCCCAACAGCTGATGCAACTCATGGTTCATTCGCCGTCTCCATGTGCCGTCTTCCATCTGCACTCCACCGTAGATGGTACGCAGCACTTTCCGTTCGAAGACACCAAGTGCGCGTTGGTCCTGCACGAGCATGGTCCAGGTCTCGTGCCCGTAGAGAACTACCGGTCTAATCAGCGTCTTGTAGATGGTCAACTTCGTACGACGGCGAACTCTGTTCGACCGAAGTGTCTTGCGGAGGCCAAAGTAAGCACGATTTCCTGCCACGATGCGTCTACGAATCTCTCTGCTGGTATCATTGTCGGCGGTCACCAGTGAGCCCAAGTACACGAACTCTTCAACCACCTCGATTTCGTCGCCACCGATGCAAACTCGAAGCGGGCGGTTCTCTTTTTCTTCTCGTGAACCTCTTCCTATCATGTACTTTGTCTTCGACGTGTTGATGGCAAGTCCGACGCGCTTGGCTTCTCTTTCACAGTCTGATGTAGGCTTCCTCCATCTTCTCAAAGTTTCGTGCAATAATATCAACGTCATCGGCGAAGCCAAGTAGCTGAACGGACTTTGCGAAAATCGTACCACTCGTGTCGATCCCTGCTCTTCTTATTACACCTTCCAGCGTGATGTTGAATAACAGACACGAGAGACCATCACCTTGCCGTAACGCTCTGCGTGACTCGAAGGGACTCGAGAGCGTCCCTGAGACACGGACTACGCACATCACCCGATCCATCGTCGCCTTCACTACTCGCGTCAGTTTGTCCGGGAATTCGTACTCGTGCATAATCTGCCATAGCTGATCTCGATCGATAGTGTCGTATGCGGCTTTGAAGTCGATGAACAAATGATGTGTGGGCACATTGTACTCGCGGCATTTCTGCAGTACTTGACGAAGAGCGAACACCTGGTCCGTGGTAGATCGTTCGCTCATGAAACCCGCCTGGTACTTCCCCACGAACTCTCTTGCAATTGGTGATAGTCGGCGGCATAGTATTTGGGAGAGTACCTTGTAGGCGGCGTTCAGCAGGGTGATTGCTCGGTAATTACAGCAATCCAGCTTGTCGCCCTTTTTGTAGATAGGACACACGACACCTTCCATCCACTCCTCCGGTAAAATCTCCTCCTCCCAAATCTTGGTAATCACCCAGTGCAGCGCTTTAGCCAGTGGCTCGCCACCGTGTTTTAGTAGCTCGCTTGGTATTTGGTCAACCCCAGCGGCTTTATTATTTTTGAGCCGGCTAATCTCCTCCTGGATTTCTTGGAGATCCGGAGCCGGTAGGGTAATGTCTTCCGCGCGTGCTCCCAGGTGCGTTACCGCGCCATCCTCGTCGTCTGCTGCATCGCCGTTCAGGTGTTCTTCGTAGTGCTGCCGCCACCTCTGGATCACCTCACACTGGTCCGTGAGAAGATTCCCGTTTGTATCTCTGCACATGTCGGCCTGTGGTACGTGGCCCCTGCGCGAGCGGTTCAACTTCTCGTAGAATTTCCGTGTGTCTTTAGCGCGGTACAGCTGCTCCATCGCTTCGCGATCTCGGTCTTCCTGCTGGCGCTTTTTGGTCCGGAAAACCGAGTTCTGCCTGTTCCGTGCCTGTTTATATCGTGCCTCGTTCGCCCTCGTGCGGTGTTGCAGCATTCTCGCCCATGCTGCATTCTTCTCTTCGACTAACTGCTCGCATTCGCCGTCGTACCAGACGCTTCTTCGGTCCGGGCCCACCGTACCTAGTGCAGTGGCTGCGGTGCTACCTATGGCGGATCGGATATCTCTCCAGCCATCTTCAAGGGCAACTGCGCCTAGCTGCTCTTCCGTTGGTAGTGCCACTTCCAGCTGCTGCGCGTATTCTTGAGCCACTCTGCCATCTTGTAGCCGCTCGATGTTTAGCCGCGGCGTTCGGCTTCGACGAGAGCTATGCACTGTCGAAAGTTTTGAGCGTAAGCATACTGCAACCAGGTGGTGGTCCGAATCTATATTCGCACTGCGATAAGTGCGGACGTTTGTGATGTCCGAGAAGAATCTACCGTCGATTAGAACGTGGTCGATTTCGTTTTTTGTTACTTGGTCCGGTGATCTCCAGGTGACTTTGTGGATATCTTTGCGAGGGAAGAAGGTGCTTCGGATTACCGTTCCACCCTTCGTGTGGGCAGTGCACGTTGATGATGCTGTAGTTGAAGAAACGGCCTTTGATCTTCAACTTGCACATCCTTGCGTTGATCGGCTGCCACCCGATCACACGTTGGCGCATCTTACCCAGCACTATGAAGCCGGTTTCCAGCTCGTTGGTTGTACCACAGCTCTGGTAGAAGGTAGCCGCTCGATGCCCGCTTTTCCACACCTTCTGTCCCGTCCAGCAAAGTTCCCGAAGCGCCACGATATCGAAGTTGCGGGGGTGTAGCTCGTCGTAGATTATCCTGTCACATCCTGCGAAGCCAAGCGATCTGCAGTTCCATGTTCCGAGTTTCCAATCGTGATCCTTTATTCGTCGCCTGGGTCGTTGCCGATTGTTCTGGGTCGTATTCTCTTCTGTATTGTTCGTCATGTGGGTTTTTAAGGGGCGGCTTATAGGGCCTACGCCAAATCATATTGTCACGTCCCTCCGAATAAAAAAAATTAACATAAGTCACATTACTCCACAAATTAAATTCGAAAGTGAACTCAAGAATACAATATCGTGACTGTGATCCTGAAATCATAAATATAAATCGCTCTACTTGTGACTAAAATATCACAATAACGTGAATAATAATTACGGAAATCGTGGAAATCTGCCACGAAACTCGTGAAAAAATATCACGAAAACGGGAATATAAATTTCTAGTATCGTGACTAAAGTTCGGAAGTCATGAACATAAACCGTGCTACACTGCCAGAAAATTCCCATTGTATACTCATGAATAAAATATCACAGTAACGTGATGAGAAATCATGAAAATCGTTTTGATTGATATACTACAAACCAGAGCCACAACAAAAACTAAACATATCCAGGGAACAACCACAGCAACCCAACCAAACATTTTAATGTAACGCCATGTACATTTTTGCCGCAAACTAGCCTTTTGAAAACACTTATAGTATCATGAATACGAGAAACGTCATCAGTAACCAGCACCAACTTGGGGCCAGTTAGATCGCAAATCTAAGCTTGCACCAATATGAGTACTAGTGGCGACACAGAATCCAAACAGGAAAATGTCTAAACGCTAGTACTGAATGATGTTTCGAATTTACTGATGAGAAAGCGGAATCCGAAAGCGTCTTTTGGTAGAGAACCAGATGCCTGGAACTATGCAAAATAACTTCAAGATATTTTACATTATTTTACATTTTACATCTCACAAATTTACTTTAGAATGGTAGATTTTTTGTCAGTCCAGGATGTCACCAATGTGCAACTATTCCTCGAAGAGACGTTACAATGCTGTTGCAAAATTTGGGGGCTATTTTCAGTGCGTTTATTTAACTGCTGGTAGTCATTAGTCAGGCTAACCACGTTTTTGCCAGACGAACGTGATTTATGTTGAAACAAAATTTGTGGACGGAGGGCACCGTCCCAGGCTGGAACGTAAGATTTAGGTATCAAGCGCGATACGCTTTAATGAATGATGTCATTTAAGGCTCTAATTTGTAAGGGAGAAGGTAACAGAACCGACTCAATATTTACTAGTTAGACAATTTTTTTTATTAGAACACTAGGAATATTTGATCAGCAGCTAACGGAAATTGAGGTTTGACGTGGTTTTAAAATCCGAAATGGCGGTTACTGGTTAACCCAACTGGGTGTCATTTGAAAGGGGGTAATAAGTGGATGACGGAAATCGATGATTGACGCCATTTGCAAATGTGGTAGCTTCCGGTTACTATTTGAGATGGGAATTCAGTGCATGAAATTGTGTGCATTCGTACCTTCAAATCTTATGCATTGACTTTTAATGCGAGGTTTTTTTTGCTACTGCTGAGAATTTGGGTGGCACACACTAACATTGGGAAGGAAATAACTTGCAGCACAGATGATACAATACAAGATATTCCATGAAAATGACATGTGTTCTTCATAGTTTTACCACGGCAGTGAAACAGCTAGGGTCTGACTCGGACAATGTTCCTTTACGCTTTGTGAATGGTAATCGGAAGTTGCATCTTAAATTTCTTCCATATCTCCCCCTTTCAAATAACGTCCATAACAATGAGTCCCTGATGTTTTGCAGTATTCAAAATCCATCATCTCAAATTTCAAAATGGAGTCGATCATCGATTTACGTCGTCTGCTGACCACTCCCTTCCAAAACGACTCTCATATTGATGATGGTTTTTCGAGTTTTGTGGATATTAGATTTCAAAATGGTGTCAATCATTAATTTCTGTTATCTACTAAACACCAAACAACATCCGTTTTGAAGATAGCTTTCACGTCCAGTAGTACTATATTCGCTCTATATACGACTCTCATTCTCTCGGTAGCTTTATACGGTCATGAAACATGGACACCAACCGTAGAGCGTTCCGAGTATTCGAGCGTAAGGTGTTGCGAACAATACTCGGCGGTAAGCAGGAAAATGGAATCTGGCGGCGTCGCATGAACCTCTGAGTTATACCAAGTACATAAAGGGACGGATATCGTGAAGCTGACGCCACACGGCAGACTACGGTGGGCTGAACACGTGGTCCGAATGCCGGATGAGCGTCAAGCGAAGACAATATTCAACAGGGAACCTGGAAGCGGCCGTCGGTTTCGTGGCAGGCCGCGTACATGATGGCTTTGTGCGGTTGAGGAGGCCCTAAGAGCGCTCAACGTTCAGGGCGACTGGAAGCGATTGGGTCAGGACCGAGTCCAGTGGAGGACGATACACCATTCGGTGTAGACGTATCGAGGAGCAGTTGTAGCCCATCAAGTATTATGTAAGCCATCTCCTTTCCTCAGAAACTGAATAGCCCACTACTTCACGATGTTGGTGAAACGTCACTTGTCGGTATTAAAGTGAACTTTGCTCCATTGAAAACGTTATCTATCCCCAGGCTCGAGTTAAAAGCTGCCAGCCTGAGGGTTTGCAGTTCGCGTCGGTGAGATTCTGCCAACAGAACTATGTGAATGGGTACACAGGCCATCTAGCGTTGTCGGTTTCGCGACGAAATGGGGAACTGGTCCACGGCTGACCGTTGAAAGGAATTGGCCCCAGAAACAACTGAAGAAGAAGTAAGAACTGGCATTTCCCACATTTTGCGGTGGTGAAGTTTGCCCGGTTCAGCAGTTGGACCAAAATGCACCATTTAGTAGCATACGTTCTTTGTTTGGTCAACAGCTTTCGGCAAAAAAGGACGTAAATTCATTTATCTGGTCATTTACAACGTCCCAATTCTCGTGCCAGGGCCTTTACTAGTTTATTAGCTGTTGAAGTTGGATTCATCATGTTTGATACTCGAGGAAACTTTTTCACTGATCTCTGATTCGAACGGTGGAAATACGACTGAGACGACAAATTGTTCGCGAACCAAAATAAGCTACACTATTACTACTCAGGTCACGCTTTGTCCGCATCCAGGACAAAACCACACGTGTCGGTTCTGTAATCCAACGGCAAATCACAGACGACACTCTTGCTCCGATGTTCCGGAAAAGTAATCTATCGCTAGCAAAACCATCACAGTCATAGGCATCTTAAGCTAAACCTTAAAAACACTGCCCAATGAAGAAAGTCAGCACCTAGTACACCCAAAGCAACAGCCAGCACCATCGTTGAGGAAGAAAATGCCAAAAAAATTGATATTCGATCGTCATCTATAACTGCAAGAAACAAACAAGATGACCTGACTGTGAGTGCCACACAGATTCAATGATGAAGGTATGTACTTGAACGATAACGCTGCAGAAGGTAGACTGGTTGACTCTCAAGCTGAAGTAGGGCTATTAGCTTGGGGTTTCCGGATTAGTCTTCAATATATGTTATTACGACATTAGTTTTAAGATAAATTGTTAAAAAAAAACCACAAAAGAAACTTGAGAAGGTTGCCAAGAGAAATTTTCATTGCTCATCTAAAACAGGGAAATTACCCACATCCACCTGAACGTAGACCAGATTCGGTGATAGTCGGGCGAAACGAATCCAATGGATGGTACTTCTCATCCAGAGAAATGTCCTTCATCAGAACATCGTTAGTTAAATCCACGTCGACATTGACGACACCGTCAATCTCCACAGCGCGTGAAGGAAAGTAGACGCGATGCTCTATCATGAAGAGATTACTGCTAACGATATAGTTTGACTGTTCTAAGTCACCGTCGACTACGCGCAGTTCATATGTAAAAAAGATCCATCCTTTTGGATTTTTACACGAAAAGTCACCCTAAAGAGCCGAACGCGTGCAGTGGCTATACGTCGAAACGGAGAACCTATTATCAAAAAAAATTGCCTCGAAATCAAAATGTACGACTTTTCGGCCGACTAGACAGAAGTGGTTAGGTGGAAAGAGACATTTTGAGTTATCATCTGACGGATAATCATTCGCTGTGGTGGGAATTTTGAATTTTAATTTTTTGTTGTCTAAAAAATTGCAATGGATTGCCATTGTACTTAAATTTGATAGAATGTAACATGTTTTTACTAAAAAAAAAGAAAATTAAAGAATCATTCGTTACGTACTAGGAGGAAGGAAATTATTGGAAATTTTCGCGTCACGTAATTTATGAATCGTCTCTCTACTGTCAGACAATTTGTGTAAAACCCCCTTCTCCACAAGTTCTTCCCGACAATCCGTCCCATGCCCCATTTCTGTAGTTCAAAACGCTAGACCCGTGTGTCCATTTGACCATATCCGGTCCAGTTTTCCACGCTGCATCCATCCCACATAGCGTTTTCCGATTTGACGTCTAATTTTGCTGTTGCATCCACGTTACCGCGTCATCCTAGCCTGGCTGTCTCTTTTCCCAATTGGGCTTCCCTGTGTCTTTCTTTCTCTCTCTCCGGTGTCCTTGTTTTCCCGCACAAGTCCAGTTCAGTTCGAGGCAATTTTTCGGCCGATTTGGGCGTTTTGTGCGCATCATCGCCATCGTCGGAATTGCTTCCCCCTTCTTGCACAATTCACCTCCAGACCGCACCGTCCTGCTGAACCCGGGATTGTAGCGAACCCGGGGATCAGACATTTTCAACTCGGAACGGGTGGTGCGCGCCTGCCCTCCTAGGGTGTGGGGTGGAAAGGTTAATGAATATTGCAGAATTTCCTCGATGGTGCACCAGGTGAAGGAATGGTGGAAGGGATTTTCCGGTTCAGTTGCACCGAGAAGTGGTGACGCAGATGCGTGTTAATCGCATTCGAACCTGATTAAAAATTGATTGAACGATTTCTGGTGAAAGAGAGAGAGGGAGAGACAGCGGTAATGACGATGATGATGATAATGACAACGACAATGACGGTCACGTTGAAGGTGTATGCGACCGATAAACGTGATGTGTTGCATGACGGAAATTGGTCTGTGAAACATTGAGTGCACGCGTCTCGTGACAACAGATGAATGTTCAATCATAGACCGGTATCGGAATGTTGCTGCTGTTCCTTCAAATTAACCGGGGAAGACTGATGAGTTCGGTAGTAGGGTTTCGTCAGATGCTAAAGGTTGATTGAAATGGTGACCTTTTTAATAGGACAACTAAAGGAAGGATGACTGCTGTATCTCATTATATTGCAACATTGTCTTTGTATTTTAGTTTATTTTGTTTTTGGGTCGAAATCTGCGACCTATCTTTCATTCCTCTTTACACTAAGTTCGTATTCAATGATTTAGTCTCGATGGAATAGCACATTTTACACGTGGACAGGACAATCAATTTCAATGGATTTAATATGTAGAAGGGTCTCAAACAGGACGGAGGTTTGTTTTTCTAATAACATCTTTTTCTAAGCAATTCAATATAATTTTCGCTCCAAATTTGCAGGTACCACCATGGTTTGGGATTCAGGTCCCAATGGCTTTGGATAGCTCGAATCTACAAAAAAAATCCCACTTCGGAGACTAAATGCGGATCGTAGATAGCAGAGCATGTCTTCAAACTAGTATCGCATTGGTTCCAAGAATCGAAACTCTACGGTATTGAATTGCCCGCCACCGTCTGCAGAACCTATCAACTATGATCTATTCAAAATGAATAGTCATTGAAAGAAATACTTTATAATTTGTGTTCAGAATTCAATTATGCTGCCGAAAATACAGTGCAAAGTTATCGTTGCAGAATTTTCTCAAACACACCTAGTGCTCGATAGTGTGGTTCCTTCAACGCTCATGCCTCACGCCCGTAAAGTTCAATAGAGGGCGATGTGCATAAAGAAAGTTCTATACGCTACAGGATTTTAACTTACTATGCAAACCATAGAAAGTTCTACTCGCAGTCGCTCACCCCGTTTACCTCGCAGCTAACATCATTATCATGTGTGACTAGTGTTCCAAGATATATGAATTCGTCGACAACCCTACTACCGTCTGGCAAAGATTTTCACCTCGAAACCAACACCGTTCGGACTGTCTCACATCGTCTAACATCGACATCATTGTGGTTGATCGCAGATCAGCGGAAGAGGCATTTTTCGCCTTTAAAAAGAATGACTTCGAGAATCGATCTGACTTTAAACTCTGACAAGTCCACGGCAGCTGATAGAGATAAGCTACCGTGGACTTGCCAGAGTTTAAAGTCAGATCGATTCTCGCAGTCTTCCTTTTTAAAGAGGGAAATGCCTCTTACATTGATCTGCGATCAACACCAATGATGTCGATGTTATTCGCGTTAAGGAACATGTAAGATAGCGTGATGATTGTTCCGTTCCTTTGCACATCAGATCTTCGTATAGCAGTTCCAGGCGCTCTTCTGAATCTCTCATATCTTCGAAATTGCCTGTGCTCCGTGCTTGAGCAGTTGACATGGAAGTTGATCATTGTCAGCGGCTGTATTATTCTTCAACCGTCCGATCTCCTCCTGAATCTCGGGTAGATCCGATGCCGCCGGCTGAGCGCCTCCCAGGCTGATTCTTGTGGTAGATTCATCGTCTACTGTTTCGTCTTTTTGGTCTTTATAATGCTGAATCCACCTATCGATCTCACTGACATCACTGCACATGTCGACTTGGGGCATATAGGCGCTTTTTACCTTTGAATACCGACTTTTATCTATTCCGCGCTTTTCCATACCGTTCCTCGTTCCTCTCATACCATCCTGTAGAATACTCGCCCTACCGTATTCTTCTTCTCAACTAACTGCTGGCATTCACCGTCAAACCAGTTGCTTCCTCGATTCACAGTTTCCATACATGTTTGCTCCAGTCATCCTCAAGAGTAGCCGCACCTAGCTCTTCGTGGCTGGTGCTGTCTGTAGCTGCTGCGCATATTTCTCGGCAGCACGATCGTTTTGTAGCTGCTCGATATTGAGCCTCGTCGTCATCGTACTCGAATTGTGTTGTACGTCGTCGACAGTTGTGAGCGCATGCAGACCGCTACCAGGTAGTAGTCCAACTTCGCTAGCGAATGACGGATATCAATAGTAGCATGTCTGTAATAAGATACGTATCTGGAGCTATTGAGAACCAGAGCTACAGGTCCAAAGCCCTGGTAAAGGAGGATGGTTGTGATGATCTGGGCCGCGGTCACCACGTAAAGCAAAATAGGTCATAACCCCAATTCCAAGGTGTGATGCGACCCGTGCCGAGGGATGAGTGATCAAGGGGGTGAAAAAGATGTTCGTTAACGGAGCCTGTGGGGTACCTGGCAACCCCCACAGTAAGCGTCCCTTACCACGTTACTGCGGACCTTTCTTTCTCGCGCAACTCGTGGGAATCAATATGAGTGAAGTATACAAAAACCAAAAAACGGAGGTTCCGAACCCCTTTGCTAGAGGTGGTTTGACGAGGTCTTTCCCCAGTGGGGAGAGTAGTGGAGCGACGAGTGCTGTATCCGACAGCACCAGTGACCCCCCAGCAGTGGTAGAAAATAGCCTTACCAACGCGCTGGACGGGCCACTATCCGCGATGCGCAAAGTGGTGGAGCAGCTCGATGCAATAATCGAGTTCACTTGAGCGAAACAAAATATCAGCAAGGAGCTGAAACAGAGCCTGCTGATGCTCCGGAAGACTGTTCGTGTCGCAAGACAGAAACAGCAGGCTTATGCCAAGAGGGTGGAATGTCGGGAGAAGTCCGACAGAGGAACCCAGACAATGGCCTCCAAGAGGGAGGGAAGAGAGGAAGGCCGACATAGGTACCCAGACAGGGGCCTTCCCCTTCTATGGAGCAGCCATGTCGCTCGAAGCGGCGGCTGAGTTCCCCTCGAAGGGCAAGGCAAGTGCAAGACGGCGTCG
Source organism: Topomyia yanbarensis (assembly GCF_030247195.1). Lineage (NCBI taxonomy): Eukaryota > Metazoa > Arthropoda > Insecta > Diptera > Culicidae > Topomyia > Topomyia yanbarensis. The sequence goes on along the minus strand of NC_080670.1, from coordinate 213,741,859 downwards.
AACGCGAAGCGCCCTAGGAGGTCACCAGGCGAGGGTGAAAAAACCAACACCACACGGCGTGTAACCGTCGCGGCCAAACGCCGTTTGGTCGAAGTAAACCGGGGCGAGAATGACCCCGCTGGGCAGAGAGAAGGTACCAGCAACTCGGTGCAACCGGGGCAGGGGGTTACCAAGAAGAAGCCGGCACCGACACCGGATGTACCGCGACCCGCGAAGAAGGCCAAGGACAGAGGCGATGCCTTGTGGTTAAAAACCGACAAGGACAAATATGCCGACGTCCTAAAGTCGATGAGGGCGGCCGAAAGGCTCTTGGCCCTCGGGCAAGACGTGCGCAGCGTGAGACGCACCAACACAGACGAAATGCTTTTGGTGCTGAAGCGAGGCGCACAATCTGCGGTGCGGTTTATAAGGCCTTGGCCCAAGAGGTCCTGATTGAAGGCGCCCCGGGTCAGGTCGCTAGGGGTGGAAATGACTCTCCAGTGCAAGCATCTGGACGAGTTCACGACCGCAGACGATGCCGTCGCAGCCGTCAAGGAGCAATGCGATGTGACAATCGAGCGGGCCTCTGTGTCGATTTGGTTTTCAGTTCGTTGATTAGGTGATCTACAGGTAGGCTTGTAGATGCCTTTGCGGGGAAGATTTCGGAGGACAATGCATGTTGAACAAATGGCCTTTGATCCTCACTGTACACAGCCTTCCATTGATTGCCTGGCATTAGATCACGCGTTGGCCCATCTTGGTCGGAACTGTAAAATCGAGAAACGAGCTCGTTTGTTGTGCCGTCACACTGGTAGAAGTAGCCCCTAGATGCCAGCTTTCCCACACCTGTTCTGCCAAGCAGAATTCGTTGCAATGCTACGACTTCGAAGTTGCGAGTTTTGCAGTTTGTCGCGTAGGAGTCAGTCGAGCACGGGGATGCCAAGCGACGCAATCTCATGTTCAAAGCCAGCAATCGTAGTCCTTTTTCCGTTGCTTGAATCTTTCTCAATTATTCCGATCCCTGCTCCAACCCCAGTCACATCGAAGGACCCCCGTGTGGCATTTCTTGGTTGTTCGCCACCCCACATAACTGACACCTCTGACAGGTATTTAGTTCTACCTACGGTAAGGTTAAAGCACCCATGTTCACTCGCACCTTTTCATCTCAATCTCAATTAGAGTGCTGTTCTTAAGTCTATGAAGCGCCACATTGCGACAGAAATATGAACATTCTCCATTGCGTAAATGAGAAATGAGTTTTTTTTCCATTGAATATATTTCCGGCAACATTAAAAATACCACAGTAGAATAAGACAGGTTTTTAACAAGCAGCAGATTTGCTTTGTCTATAATAATTTTCATTTAACAGAAACTACAGGTCACTGTTTCAAATTTGATTGATTTGCTCAGAATTGTTGCAAATTTGATATCCGGTTATAATTCGGTATATAAACTCGTATTTTCTTTAAAGCTTCCGATGTACCACTGAGGCTACTCTTTTCTTGGCGAAGGACTAATTTATGTAATGTTGTTAGCTAATGATTTGATCGATTCAGTTCTGTCAACAAAGATGTCGACTACGATTATCACTAATCACTAACTGAATTGTAAAATATCCTGAAATTATGCAAAGGCACGTTTAATTACAACGTTCCGCATTCAACTACATTCATTATCAATTTCCAACTTGATTGAAAATACGTTTTAAAGCTAACAGCATCCAGTTCACAAAAATCACAAAAACATGGAAGTCTGACGTAAAGTCACCGTAGAGTCAAAAAGCAATTTTAAATGTTGTATACAGGGCAGAGAGTACCCAAAAGAAAGTACTCTTCTCCATAACCCCCTTTCTGACATTCAATATTTTCCATGTTCTTTCCAACGCCACGCATCAAACTGACAAAACGAATGATTTACGAAAAAATTGCCGCGTGATAGCAAAACAAATACAAAGGCGGAATAAACCCGATGTTTGTTTAATCACGTCAGAGAAATTTTAATCGCCGCCAACCCTCTACTCCATGAGCTCATCAATTCTAAAAGCAAACGAGCTTTATTCATCCTATGAAATACTACCAATTAGCAGCCAAACGCGCGCCCACCAACTCAACACTGTGTCAGTGTCAAGGCCTATCCTGTACATCAGAGTAGCTATCGTCAGCTGATTTTTCGAATAGAAATAAACAAATGTATGCACTAAAGCAGCAGGACACCCATTTGAAGTCGCATCAATGCGACGAAAACGACAACGGCGCTGACGTGCGACGGGCCCCTCGTCGCCGCCATCTTTCCGGTCGCTAAACAGGCAAGATCCGCTCGGCGACGGCGGCTTCTCTCGTATCGATCCTCTGCTTGACTTTTCCATCGGCTTGCTATGGTTAAAGATTTTATTAAAACAAAAAAAAAACGTGAGAGTCACCTGTCAGTCGAGGAAGCAATACAATTTTCGGAAATTCTCTCCCTCTCGATGGAGCCAAACTGTAAACAGATCAATAAAATTATCTCTCCCCTCCGGTTTGGATGATGTGTCATTGCCGGCACCCATATGTTTTCATTTGTTTGGTATACCGATACCAAAAAAAAAAACGTCACGCAGCCTCTAATTCCGACTCCTCCGCCTACCGTGGATAATGAATTCATCGATTTTTGCTAACAAAAAAAGAAGCTTTACTGCGGCATTCTCTCGGACGCCGCGCGAGTCTTGATAACCATCATCGACACGAATCTCTTCTCTCAACTCAACTTTCTCCGGATGTGTCCACCCTGCTGCACGTTCGAATTCAGCCCTGAACCGATGCGGGTCCCCCCCCCCCCGCTCCTCGCCTTTCCACTTATTGAACGGGTCGTGAGGAGAGGTCAAATCAACAAAGAGACACCACTCTCATATCCTGTACATAGACGACGCAAGGAGACACACAAGTATACATTCAGCGTACACGGGGTCGGTGGTACGGCGGTCGTTGAATCGAAGCCAGTGCCGTTGAGAAGAGGCCGACCAACCAAGAAAAGAGAGAACGGAGAAGAAAACGCTGATGTCGGCGATAAATTCTCGATTGCTTCGGTTTCTTACTTCCCTCCCTGTCTTCTAGCAGGGTCCCCCCTCATCGATCAAGGTTTCCTCTTCGCGAGACAGTCATGTTCTTTCTTCTTCTCCCTGAATCGAGCGTTTCCCGCGACCTCGCGGTGCTTCGACTCGTGTTTCAACCCTGCCCGGCCCTGCTGCTACCTTCTGCCGTTCCACTTCTCTGGCTATGCGAAGGGGACTGTGTGAAACCGGTTGGAATTGATTATATCGCATGTTGTGTTGTTCGTGGTATTTTTTTTTATTTCTTTTTCACTTCTATTTCATTTCATTCGTTCGGTTCTCTGCCAGCTTGCCCGCATACAAATCCGAAGCACAAACAGGGGCCGTCGTATACAGCTCAGAATACATAGCCAGGGTAGCGAAGCGTTTCTGGCCCTCCGGCGTTACCTCGTTCTTCTTTCCATCCGCCGCAACCCCGCGACCCCTTCACCGTACGTTGCCGAGTAGAGGCTTGCTTTGGCTGGTGTGATGCCTCTTTACAATGGCCACATGGCTTGGACTTATTGAGCTGGGGGAACGTTTTCGCAGAAACGGATTCCGGTTGTTTTGAGTTTCTATGGGATCTTATGGGGACTGTTTTTTCTCAATAGGTTTTTAATGGGGGGTGCCCCTTTCGCGGATCGCAAGGACGTTCTAGCAGCAACAGCTGGGTGATGATATGCAGTTCAGACAGGCGAATTCAATGGTGTTTCGATGGTTCAATATGGAAATCTAGAACGGGCGTCCGTGATCGGTTGGTTTCTAGTGGTGCCGAGGTAAGGCGCCTGGTCTCATAGGTCAGTTGTCAGGTGTTCGAAGCTGGAGGAGAAATGATTTTTTATCTCTTTAAAAACGGACAGTCGGTTTCTGCGACACGATGTAGTACGGAGGCTAGAAATTTCAATAAATGAAATCGGTGTATACAGAGAAATTTATACATGACGAAACCAATTATTCCACATTTTTTCAGGGCGCTATCTTATTGTTGTTTTACATTCTCGTTCTTTGTTGAACAGATGAATTCATTATACGAAGCGCTGTTTCAAATATACTAAAATATTTCGACAATGATGGTTTGGACGGTTCAATTTTTTTTTGTAATTTGGTTTATAACAGAATAATGCTGAACATTGATATATTCCCTGTCGCTGCGTGGAAAAAATAAAACAATTTTGTGTTTATTTTATTGTTCACTTAGTTATGAAATTAGTAACTTTCACATGCTTTTGAAAGTAAAAGGCATTAATTGATTAATAACAACTTAACAGAAAAATACCGTGATTATTTCAATTTAGCGTGACTAACGATAAGCCTTTCAATATTAGGAACTTCGTTTCAAAATTTCAGTGCCGCGTCTGTACGCAAAATTTAACGTAAACAAAGTAATGTACCGAACGAAATTATTTGATAAGGTAAAAACTGTGTTTCTGCTTATCTGTATCTGACAAACGATTGTCGCCGGGTTTGGCACAGAATCTCCAGATTTTGTTCCTTCATTTAAAGGTGGCCAAGATGCGTATACCAAATATTTAAAACTTCGTACACAAAAGGATAATGAAATGCAACTTTATCACAGCTTAAGGAAAAATGTTCCGCGATTTGATAAAAGCAAAATTTTACATTCCACTAAATCGTTCAAAATCGATTAAATAATTCCTTCAACCTTACCAAATCACCTCGCTATTGCCGGTGCTTATTCCCAGCTACTGCTTTGGTAGACTACAACTGGTCGGGTTAACACTGAACAAGTCCTTCCGGTGTTAACGTTGGATGGTCCTACAGCGGTTCATGTCTGTTGTCTAGGGAGACGCGCTTTGCCTCTTTGTTGGAACTTTCCTAATGACTATGATGACGAGGATGTGCTTACCCAGCGATGGAGCTATCCTTTTAGCTGTGGAGGAGAGCAATACTCGTCCGGGTTACCCTCCACAGCGAGAGTGGCTGGTGTCTTTCGATTCTTTTCGGTTAGGCGGAAAAGTGAAATTTTAGACATAATTAAACCTGTTCATAAAATCTAAAAATTTATAGTTTAATGTGAGCGGCGCAGAACAGTAATGTGCATGTGGCTTCAACAAAATTAATCAATATTTGGTGAATTTGAGTCAATCTGGTAATTTTCCAGCCAGCGCTAAATTGACACTTTGACAAGTTACAGAGAGAATAACGAACTGAGAGTTCAAACTTGTCTCATTTTCAGCCATTAGATGAAAAAGGACGAGCAATCGCTATGACACAAATTTCTATCTGGTTTCAGCGCTTACTCATGTCTCTTGAAGCTTACCCCAGGTCAGTTAAAATCTCCGGAGTAAAGTCTCACCAGAGGTGATATCATGTTCTGGCATGATATACTTGGAATGTGGTGCCAAGCGGGTTCAGGATACTGATGATTCAATCTAGAATGTCAAAATCATAGAAATTGCATTCTACTTTCATACTTCTCGATTTTTTTTAAATTTTCTTTACTCACAACAACAGTGATTTTGAACTTTTCAAGAGCTAGTATAGGTTGTAGGAACATCAAATGCAATACAAACAATTGTTTGAGAAATCTTGTATACCCCCTAATTCTTGACAAAAAATCCACTTTTTGGGACTTTCGGTACCAAAAAAAAAAAATAGCTTCGACAACAATATGAACATTGACAACCTTTCGAGATTTTTTCATGAAAAACATGCAAATGATTCAACATTTTCCGAAAGGTATTTCCAAGTTCTAATGATACTTCGAAAGAAAATTTAATTCCACATCTGACTACTTTTTTATCATAAAAATTGATCGGAAAATAACAAAGTTATTCGATTATTCCCAAATTAGGAATTGTAGCGCATGGACTCTTAAGGCGAAAATGTCATTTCGCGATAATCACTGTAGTGCAATGCTGATCACAGTAGCAATGCTACATAAACTCCTTAAGAACCATGGGTGACAATTCCGAATTTAGGCAAAATTGAATAACTCCGCCATTGCTCGACCGACTTTGATGATCAAAATATCGTTGGAAGCGGAAATAAATGTTCTTTTGAATTGTGATTAGAATTAGGACATGCTTTTGGCAAAATATTGAATAATTTGCGTGTTTTTCATGGAAAAATCTAAAAAAAAATTTTATATTGTTGTCTAAAATCGCGCATTATTTCTTACAAAACAGCATCATATAGCATACCGTTGAAAAGGTCTATTTTTCTTTTTTCCAGAAAAATAAAAAAATTGAAAATCGGATGAAAAATGGCAGCGCAGCTGTTTTAGTGCGAATTGTCGCAAAAAATGATTTTTTTTGCCATTAATCAAAATTTTTAGATTATATTAAACTGTCCAAACATGGCCTCGTGTATCTCTTACTATATTCCGCGTTTCGTTTTAAAGTGGTACATGGTACCAAACATTGAACGTTCCCGTACTAGATCTTAGCATATTCTCGTTTTTCCTCTCTCAATCTGAGAGTTCGCATTCCGATTAGTTTTGGGTTTTGGGTGATCGTCAGCGGTCATAGCGGATCACTAAGCTTCACTCAAGGCTTTACCGTGCCGCTTGTGCATGGAGGAAATCAAATTCTCTCAACCAGATCGAGTCGCAAAATTTCTCACCACAGAGGGATTACCGCGTCGGGAATGTCAGTTTTAATTTTGTTTGGACAATTTACCCTGATCAAATCCCGTGACACATTTCCCAAACTGTAAACTAGCCTTAAAGCATGGAACAAAAACACCAAATTTATCATTTGTTCTCCGGATAAAGAATAAAATCAATCTGATTGTTATATTTGTGATCCGTTATCACAATTAATTTTTTATTATCAAAATATTGTTTTTTGGGAAGATTCTAGTTAATTTTTGAATACAGATTTTCGATTCAGAATTTTTTCCCGCGCTACAGATTTCCAGATTTTTTCTCGAAAAAATACCGATTTCAATGTGGCAACCCCGTGCATTGCGCACACGTCCGACTTTTTCTTCGGAACACGTGTGAGTGCCTTCCATCTTGACATTTCCTTCATGTCTTTTTTGTCAGTTCAAGCAAATTTATTATTCGAACACCTGAAAAGTATGCCGTGCATGCTTACATTAATTACTTCAAATAGCTTTAATTTAATGTCATTAATTGGGTTAGCCGCATTCTCACTAGCTAACACCTGAAAGAGTTTTCGCTTACTTCTCTCAATGAACTCTGATTTAGTGAGCGGTGTTAGAACGTGTACATCGTTTTCGATTTTATCATCATCCATATTTACGGAGATCTTGGTTGTTGTCATATTCAACGTCGTGCTGCAATGTTGTTCCTTTCAATGTAGCTTTGAACCTGAATTTAACCTTCCGAAAGTCTGCATTAAAGAAATCACACGAACAGTCGCGTCGTGTACCGTACGCTAGTTTGATGATAAATTGATAACTGATGCATATAGACGCAAATAATCTTGTACAAAGTAATAGAGTAAGCAAAACCTCGATGATTGGAGTATTGTTTTTAGATTGCGCTAAAACTATTGATTTTAACAACATGTTTTTGAGGCAGTTTTTTCGAATGAAATCCCCTTTGTTTGCTCTTATAGGGTCTATTACGGAATTTATTTTCTTCAATAATAATAAAATCTTGTCTTGAGCAAAGTTGTGGATGAAGTTACTACAAATACTTTTGACGAAAACAGCAACTTTGGTTATGATTTTCGAGTCATTCGACGTTATTTGTGAAAGGGGCTTCAACAGCAGTTTTTCACCTAATGTTCATTCTTGAAGTTGTAAACAAGTTCTGATGATTTGTAAAATTATGTAGAGTGGTAAAATAATCACCATCGTGAAATAAGCTAAAATTTTCCCTGCAAAATGGGCAAATCAATCGGTAACTAAATGAATGTCCAAGAGAAATGCTGCCTCCATGCATTCCTTTACCGAATCAGTTGCAGTGCATATTGAAAGAAGAATTCCGCCCTCAATACTCATAGTACATAGTAAACAATAGAGAATAGGCTGATGCAGCACGGGTGTGCACGTAGTGCAAATGCCGAAAGAGAAGCCAAATGAAGTTCCGCGTAAATGTGGCACAATTTTAAACGACTGTAGCGCTGTTCATTGTTGATGAATTTGCGTCATTCAAATACCAATTAATTTAGAAAAAACCCAACTTAAAAATTGATTGCAACTTTAAATTGGTATTCCGTGTTAGTGAATTTTTTTTTGTAACAAAGGCAAGAAAACAAAAGTTTTCGTTTACGTTTTGTTTATTGCTGATGGATTTTCATGATTCGAATATCAATCGATTCAGAAAATTTCCAGTAAAGAAATGTTATAAAGTTTATTTGTATTATATTAGCACACCACAGCACAGATTCGTTAGTTGGGTCACGACCTCGCCCCAACTAACGAACACGATTCGCTAGTTGGATCAAGTGACGGATGTCAAAAATTGTCAAAAGGGAATGGTAGGAGTGTAGAATGCGACTGCTCATATTTTTACCTATTATCTGCTCAATTGTGAAAGTAAATTTGGCATAAGATTTTGACATCCAGTTGCTTTTTAGTTGGGGCACGACCCAATTAGCGAACACCCAACTAACGAGCACCCCATCGAACGAACTCCCAACTAACAAATTTGCGCTGAATTGGAAAATCCGTGAATCTTCAAAAAATAGAGAAAAGATACAATTTTCACAAATTTGTGCAAGACTCCCAAACACAGACCTCATCTCGACACTCATAAGCGTCCTACACATTTAATTGCTTAATGAAAAAGAGATGTTTCTGACTGAATTTCTTCAATGCAATGCCTGCTCTGCTGGCAGAACTTCTGGACGATTATTGATTGATTTTACACGAAATTGCAGAAAACTTCTTGTTCGATAGTATCGGTCTCGGTTTTTGGCCGCATGGGTTCAATTAATTCAGTAAAATAGTGTAAGTCAAGGGGTATGAATCGATCATATTCCTAAATTGCATCTCATATGAGATTCACAAAGTGAATCGTCAGATATGGGATGTAGGGGGTCCCATACTACCCAAAGGTACAATATCATTCTATACGGATGTCCTAAGCTGACTGGCTCGGGATTCTACGGACCCAGAATTTAAGAAGCGATATCAATGAGAAAGTTGCCTACAGTTTTTCAGGCTGAGGTATATGCAATATACACCTGCTCGGAGGTCTGTAGGAAACGAAACTACAGGCCTACAAAAATCGCAATATTCTCGGACAGCCAAGCAGCACTGTTGGCATTAAGGTCGTCGAAATGTGAATCCAAATTGGTTTGGGAGTGCATCACATGTTTACAACAACTGGCAACTCGGAATGAAGTATTGATATTTCGGGTGCCAAGCCACCAAGGAATCGATGGTAACGAAGTGACCGACGAATTAGCCAGGTGTGGTCCATCAAACAAGTTTGTTGAACTAGAACCATTTCTAGGTATATCTACCTGTGCCATCAAACTAGAACTTTCGGCTTGGGCAAGCGCACGAGACCAACTACTAAACGACTAGTGAAACGTAGTAGGTGCTCGACAAGCCAAGAAATTCATACATCCAGATACAACGAGAACCAGAAAACTAATGGATCTAAAACGAAAAAAATATTAACGTATAATCACAGGTTTATTTGCGGGACATTTGTCGATTCTGTAACTACGAGCCCGAGAGCTCGAAACATATTCTCTGCCATTATACTTCGGAAGGCATCTTATGATCTGTCCCAAACGAATCCTCAGCTACAATAATAATGTACTACCCGGTTAGGACGACACATGAGAAAAAAACAACTCGCTTCCAACTACATTTGATTCGGGTAATTTGTAAAATGTAGAGCGAACAGGGGCAGCCGCAAAAGATGAAAAGTGGTTGCAGTGGCAAAGTTTCCCCTAAGAAAAACCAAACAAAAACTGATATACTGAATTCGAGAGGCAGATCACTCTAAGAATGTTAAATAAATTTGAATCCAGTGGTAACGGCAGTGTTTTTTAAAAATCGAACAAATTGAATGCCTTTCTTTCCATGAAAATAGAAATTCATTTTAAGTTCATATATTTTAAGTTACGTGAAAGACGTTACATAAAAATGAAATGATGATTTTCACTGTGACAGTACAGTAATTTTACAATAATTTACAGCAAGTGCTAGTGTTATGCTACAATACAAAAACAATAAACTTTAACGTTTCTACAGTAAATTTCAATTTTAAAACGACTTTTACAGTGAAAAAGGGGTGTGGTTATGTATCTTAACATAAAAAAAATCGATTTTTCTCCATACATTTTTTTCTCGAAAACAATAAAATTTAATGTGAATTTACTGCATCAGTTTTTTCCCGAACAGTAAAATTGATTGTTACATGAAATTTTATAGTAAATCTACTGCGAGAACTCTGCGACGAACAATGTCGAAACAGTAATAACTATAATATTTATTGTTTTACGATTGTTTGTGGAGTAAATGCTATTGTAAAATTCTATTCGGGAAAGTTTGACCCACAAACGGTCTACACGCTGATCCACTTCGTTCGGCGTTTTGTTGAAAGTAGGGTTAGATTTTTGCAGTGCTTACACGCAACGCAAAATATACTCCCCCTAGAATAGACTAAAAATCATCCTTGACGTAGTAAAATCTGCCCTTCCGATTCTTACTCATGTTTATTTGGTGTGCAGATCTAGAACCGACAATAAAAATTCATTAGAACTTAAAAAAAATCGAGTGAAATAAAGTTACACAGAACCTATTCGGTGAAATTTTATATGCATAACAATCAAGCCAGTTATGTCTATCCCGAGGTGAATAAAAACCCGTTTGAAAAAAATTGGCCAAAAAGTTCATATTTAACCGCTATAGTGCAAGATCCCTATTTTTCCCTTTTTATTTTGAAATTTCAAAACTTACCAAACATATTTGTACCATCAAATAATTTTCACGAAAACGTTCCCGAGTGGTAACATTCGCTACGAGCAACGGCATAACACGCCTTTCTCCCTTGTAAAAGCGAACAATATATATGTATGTACAGATGTATATACAGTCACCGGTGGGAGGGGGTGCAGTGTGGCACGTTCGAGAGGAGGTGACTCGAGGAAAACAAGACTCGAGGCAGGCGCTGCTGGTGCGACTTCAGCTTCGAAATCAACACCGCCGCTCTGGTTGTGTGTGCGCGCGAGTTCAATTAAAATTCGCCTCCTTTGTGTTTTCTATATATGCAGCAGCAGCAGCAGTAGAAGCAGCTTGAATTCAGTAAATAATGCCCTCATGAGAAAATAGCACCGTTTTCTTGTTTTTTTTTTCTTTTCTGCTGATGTAGTTGGCCATGTAGTATATACGGACTACGAACAGCTTGATTCGAAAAATACTTTTCCCATCTTGCGTCCGTTCATCGTCGTCGTTGCTCTCGCAATTCGCGAGAGACGGAGAGTTTGTGAGTGCTCTGGGAGAGTCAACCGAAAAAGGTTTGTTTGTGATGGCGTCCCTGTTCAATCAATAGTGTCAGGGCACATCCGGCTGCTATGTTCACTCCTATTGCGCTGCTGCTGTTAATTTGCTTGCTTGAGTTCAGCACAGAAAGCGCGTCTTTTTAATTTGTTTATAGATCTTGCTGCTCATTGTTTGCCCGATTGATATGTGTGTGCGGAGGGCGGGTGTGAGCACAACGGGTTGACGATTTTTCTTTGCGGCTATGCCGCAATCTAATGGACAAAAAAGTCACCCGATTGAGGGACCCCTCGGAGACATGGTTCTCTGAGAATGGACGGTTTTTCTGGACTAGTAAAAAAAATTATGGATGGAATGGTATTGGTGTGTCAGCTTTGTCGCACACTTTGATGACGAATGCAAAGATGTTTGAACCTTTTTGTTCGGGAAAGTTTTGAATGAACACACCGAAATGCACTTTCGGTGAAGCTACTATTTTTAGTGATAATTTAAGGTTCTGACACGAGAAGTAAGTTTTGTTCGGGTTTAAAAATTCACTACGATTGTCGAGTGCAACGTTGCCACGTTTCGTGAGATAGAGAAGAAGGCAACGGCGCGCGTACCCCAAAGTGGTTTGGTTGGATTTTTCCTCGGCGTTTTTGTTTGGTAGTATGCGTGCCTGACGCTTTTTCTGCGCTGGTGTTCGTTTTTTTCTGCGGCAGTGTTGGTGTGTTCTCTCCGCTCTGCTGCAAAGAAGCGATGAAGCGTTATTTTTTCTTAATAGGGACCGATTGTACTTTTATTATATGTGGTGTATCATCTCGGGGCAACCTCGCGTTTCTCGCTCTTGCCTATTGCTGCGACGCATTAATATTATTCTTTTGCTGGTTTGCTTCTACTACGGTGTGTACTTTTCGGTAATAATATACAGAACATATCTCGTAAGGTTTGGCCTGGCAAAAACGGGCCGCTTTCCTATTGCAAAAGCATTGGATTTTTCTGGCCTACTACGTGCGATTGATTGTGCACCATTGCTGCTGGAGTAGGAGGAGGAGGAGCAGCAGGAAGAAAACACAAAACATTAGACCACAGAACGATTTTTTCCTGGGTATTATTCAATAATACAAAAGTGAAATCTAACCTCTTCCGCCGCGCTTGTAAGCCGTAGGCCACCCCAAACGAGGTGGAAGTGGAATTTTGCCGCGCGGTTTTTGAAGTGTATACGTGCAGAAAAAAAGTAAAATGATGGCAGAGTGTGTTGTTATCTGGTGAATCCGCGTGCTTTTATGGTGCCTAATTTTGTAACGATCGAATGATGGCGAATGTGGTCCCGGGAATCGGACGCAGTTTACTACGTTGGGAACACGCGTGAAATGGTTACTTCGGTTCGGTAGTGAATTTTGACGGGCATTTTGTTTTGTCGCGACGGTTCTAATCCGGTTCCATCTGGTAGAACCGGAATAGACCGTTTTTCAGGGTTCCGGTCCAGTACGAAAACGTTTTTTATTTTCGCGAAACAAAGTTGAAAGGCGTCTGTTCGAAACGACGAGGCGATCGAGTGGAACATTTGTCCATTGTACCGCCCCTTGGCACACAATGGCTGACTAACCAGCTGGATTACACCATCGCTTACGAAAAACGAGGCGAGAATTGTGCAAACCCGCGCCGCAGCCTGCTGCGGTGAAGAAAAATGTCGTGACCGGAAACGGGTGTTCCTCCCGAGACCTTCGATCCATAATATTATAGTGAATATGTGCGATTCTTAGAAATTTTCCAAAACAGAGTTTACTCTCCCAATTTTTTAACTGTGTGCTGTGTCACCGAACAGACGACGGAACGGTGCTGCCGGGAAAAATTTATCGATTTTGGAAAATATTGTTCATCGAAGTGAGCGGCGACCGCAAAAGTGCACAAGAAACAAAATTTTCGGGACGCGGCAGACGAACAGTTCTTCAATAATTCCAAGTGCCCCCGCGAGCTGAAGAGGACGGACCGAACGCCGGACACCCGCCACAGTGATGTAGCCTTTTCATTCGTTTCACGGCTAGGCGAACTCGATTCAACGACGACGATCGCGCGCGTTTTCAAATTTGACAACCTCGTACATCGTAAAAATCCGCTCCGTTGCGTCGCCTCTGTACCGTTCGAGGGGCCCCCTGTGAATCGTGGATCTTTTTTGCACTATAGCGTGAGCTTGAATGTGTGCGAGTGTGTGTGTGTGACTTGAAACGAGAGAGTGAGAGGCAGTACTTTTTCCGGTTGAACTTTTCCTATGCGCTCGCGTTGGTGTGTGTGTGTGGGGGGCAATTTCGAAGCAGCAACGCGCAGCAGCAGCAGCGATTGCGTGAAAAGAGTTTGCTTTGAAAAGTGCTGTTTTTCCTTGGGTGCAGAAAAAAGAGGTTTGTGTGAGCGAGTGCGAGAGCGAACCGTACATTCGCCGTGGGAAGCGTGAGCGGGTGAGAGAAAGCGTGAGTGCCGGACGGGAAAAAAGGTCACTCGCGCTCGGAGCAAAAAGTGCACCGTTTGGTATGACGCGGTCGATTTTCGAGAGCGGGGAAGAAAAGTACGCTCGTTTTTCGCAAAAGTTTTTTTTTGTTTGATTACTGCTCCGGTTGCCTTTGCCAACGCGAAAGAAGGGAAATTTTTGTTCGATAGAAGAGTGTAGTGCTACTACTCCACACAATACGGGGGCCCCGTGTACAGCGCGTTTAGTGTGGTGTCTCGTGCGTAGTGCTCCGTGGAAGAAAATAAGACGGAGATATCGACTTCTTTTTTTTCCATTCTTGTGCACTTTTGTGAGCCGCTCGTTATTCGAATTATAAATATAATTTGCTAGCTGTGTATAGTCCATATGTGAGAATAAAAATACAACCGAAGATGTGCGCGAATTTATATGCCTAACTTGTTATTTAATTTATTATTTTTCTTTATCTGAAATTCAGAAGAAAATAGAATTAGTACATATACGGTTATTTTGATTGGTTCGAGTAGCGCCCACTGGCGGCGGGAAGTGTGTGTAAGCAGGGGTAGCGGAAGAAGAAGTGCAAAGGAAGTGTGGAATACAGTGAAGTGTATTAAAATATCCTATCGCAACAGCAGCAGCTCGAAGGATAAACCCGGAAGTGGTTCAGAAACGAAGTGAAAGGAGAATCGAAAAAGAGTACAGCAGAGGAGAGAGAGAGGGGTGTTTGGGACAGTTTACGCAACCATCATGTCGGAGCACCATCGCGGTGCTTGGGGTACTCGGGAGGATGCTGTATGGTGGCCCGGGGGTATCTCGTCATCGGATCAGCAAACTATTCAGCACCATCAGCATCTCCTTAATCAGCACCATCAGCAGCAGCTGGCCCAGCAACAGGCACAGCTCCAGCACCAGGTTGCCGTTCAGCAACAACAACAGCAGCAGCAACAACAACAACAGCAACAACAGCAGCAGTCCCAGGCACACAATAACGATAACGCCCGAAGCAATAGTACAACGTCGACATCCGCGACCCAGCAGTTATTCTCCTACAAAATGGCAAACAGTTTTCAGAACCCCGTTACGACCATATCGGGTGTAACGGTGTCCACCTCAAACTCTCCTTACGACTATCGTCTTGGAATGAGCACAGCAGGCGTCGTGTCAAGGCCCGGTGATCCACCGACGATGGCCAGTACCGCACCTACGACTCAGTGGTGGTATCCTGGTGGACAGAATGCCCTCGACAACTCCCTGCAGCAACAACAGCAGCAGCAGCAACAACAACAACAGCAACAGCAGCAACAACAACAACAGCAGCAGCAGCAACAACAACATCAGGTACAACAACAAAGCCAACAACAGCAGAATCAACATCAAGCCCACAGTCAACAGACCCAATCGGTATGTACCCTTGGCAGACCAAAGCATCCCTCCTTCACTTCAGTCCGTGTCCGTCGTTTGTTCCGCTTCCATGAATAATCGCAGCATAAAAATTTGGCGCGCATTTTTTTGCCCCCATTGCTCACTCATCTCTCTCTCGCACACAAGTCAAATACAACCCCAAAACAGAAAATCAATCAAAGCAAGCATACTATTACGTTACCTTAACCACCATTGCTATACCGTTACCCCGATCCTCAACCAGAATAAGTTTGTTTTGCTTCACAACTTTTGACAGTCGGGCTGCAGCAAGAAGCAGCCGGCCGCCTTACAACGTGTTGTTTTTTTTTAACCCCTTTTTTCATGACACATACCGGGTGTGTACAAAATAAAGAAGAAAAAAAAACATTCTGACTCCTGATTGTACGTACATAATCGGGCTCATTATCACGCAGTCAACAAGCTCTCCACGTGGACCGGCTCTGTTGGTTTGACTTGCGATAGCTGCTGGCCACCGATGCGATGATTATGGGATGCGCCACCCCAAAACAGATTCTGCGATTGTGTGTCGTCCGTGTTCGTGGACACACGAACGACGGAGAAAAGAACAAAAAAATGTGATACCGAGAACAACGATGGTTTCGCGCACGGGCGAGAAGGGAAGGGAAATATGGTTGTTGACAGGGGGAATTGGACTGTTGGTGACAGTTTGTTTTGATGTTGGTGCTGCGTGTTTTTTTTCTTTATTTTCTCTTGTAGTATCTCGTAGAAACACATCTCATAGAAAACGCATCAAATGTAGGGTGGGAAAGATGGGGCTTTTTGCTGTAGAGTTTGATAACGATGCTAGCTGCTTAGTGATGATGTAGTGGTAGTAGTAGAAGTGATAGTTGTCTTTGCATATTCTTGTTACGTTAGCTGTAAGCCAATGCCAATTTACAGGCCGCGGGAAACGTTACGATAATTATTCATTGCAGAAATTTTCTTAATTATGGCTGATTGCAAGGCAGCAATTTGCAACCGCTGTTATTTTTAATATTTATCAACGACGTCCCCTTTAAGGTTATTGTCGTACATAAGTCAAAATTGATAAACTATATTCCGTCAATCTAAACCAACTGCAAAAGTACAACATCCTCAGTACGGAACTAGTTTCCAAAACCATGTAGAACAGTGATCGGAGAAAGTGTGCTCGGGTAATGATTCATAAACGAGAACTACGAGCCCAATAAAAGACCAAATTTCGTTCATCACGCTGACTCGCCTCACAAGCGAACCTTATATATCCGGTCACCGACTTTATGTACTCCGTCAAAGGGAATTTTCTTCTGAGTGTGTGAATAAGATGGCACTTTTTTGTGCACTAATGGTCAGTTGATTCCAAGCGCATCTATCCTCAAATATCTGACTCAGCCGTTGAAGCTGCTCGCCTTTCTTTGTAGACACTGATGGCAATAGACATTTTTTTTATCAACAAATTGAAGAAATCGGAAACCCGATGGTATTTTCAGGTATCGTTAATAAATATTGAAAATAATAAAGGTCTCAGGCTACTTCCTTGTGGAACACCTAAATTATTGATAAATCAGTACGACCATGTCTTCTGATCTTTCTGAAGCTAGAAAGTCTTTACCGGATGCTTGTTTATTTTTGGTGCACATAAACAATACTAGAATATCTAATTACCGAGAGAATTTTAATACTTTAAAACAGCTCCAAGAAATGTGCAGTCCCGAACAATTTGCTAGCCTTAAAAACTAATTTCCAATCGATTCCAATGCTCTAGTAAAGTGCGGTTCTTAAACTTGGAGAAATCTAAATCTGTAAATATCGGAATGCTAAAGAAAATCCAGAAACCCAAAATTTAACGAATGTCAAAAATTTGTGACCTTTGAAAAAGAATAGCCCAAAAATGGTTACAAAAAACTAGGATGTACCCATTCGGTTTGCCCCCTATTCGGGTAATCATGAATTCGACTCAGTCTAATGTTCATACAGGTTTGATACTTGATAAACATCTCAATTTTTGAAATTGTTATGATCCTAGATTTGTACTTAGATACCAAAGGGGGTTATGGGTCATCGATAAATTACGACAGATTTAAAAGAAGCTCTATTGGAGTACGTAACGTAACTACGTAACTAAATATTAAAAATATTAAGAAGCATGCTGAAAGCACTCAAAGATTCCAGGTCACTGTTTCATGGGTAATTCTGTCGGAGCATAGAGTTACATCTAACACCTGCTCTCGCTCAAATGGTGCGAATATTAGGAAACTTCCTGCATAGAGTATATGTAAATACATTCTTCATAACAAAATGCGGTTTTTCCAAGAAAAAAAAATCGAGAAATTTGTACGTTATCTAAGAATATACCACACAAATTTCAGATGCAATTTCGAACTTTCAAAGTACAGTTACTTTGTGCATGGTCTGAAGACAAAAAAAACATTACTTCTAGTCCTGCTCTTGTGATCTGTCGAGATAAATGAATTTTATAAGCAAAATGGTGAAGCTTAGGGTTGTGGTACTGGTACCGAATATCTCGGAAATACCAGCACCAATTCTTGGTACAGAAATACCGGTACTGAATACATATTAGTACCGGCACTTTCAGTACTATACAAAGCTTCTGATTAACCTAATCTTTCAGCGCATACAGGTGCCTGTTTCAGACATCGACCAGCAAGGTGATATTAGAAAACTAACGTAGCTGGATATTTTAACTATTTATTCAAACAACCTTGATTTCATCATCATCCATATACGCGGGAATCTTGGATCAAACGTTGTAGCATTCGACGTTATGTTGCATGGAGTTCTTCACAATGCTGTTTCCAATCTCGGCTTAACTTCTGAATGTTATCATTCACATATTACCTCCACCTTTGTAGCTACTTCCGCAAGGATTATCGCCCTTTTTGCGAGTTTCTTTAAAACCAGTCGTAATGGTAATTCTCGTAATAGAGGCACATGTCACTTCTGTAATTTTCCGATTTCACTGCTCAGCCGGAAGGATGTACTGTACTGTTTGTGTAGTGGATAAGCAACAAAGCAGTAGAAATTAATTGGTTGGTTCATTGATAGCTATTAAAGAATATTTTTTTTGCTTTTCTGGATAAGATCAGAAGGTAGACTGAAGCATATGAAAGCTTACCAATAAAAGTACATATTGTTACATTTCGTTTCGCTCCGTTGGATTTTAGTTGTTTTTAACAAGCATCCCAGCACCGGTATTTTACCGATACTGAGGGGGCCTCAGTACAGTAGAACCGGTTCTCGCCAAAAAGCGTTGGTACCCTAGTAAAGTTTCCGGTCACCATTGACGTTAGCCCTCATATGTTTTTCCCGGGACATCAAAACTCAAGGATAGAAAAGGGTTGGAAGTATTTCTGGGCGTTATGGGTCTTTCAAATGGTGTGATGATTTTACTAATTAATCCCCCTAAAACTGAGATACACTTACAAATATTTTTTTTATGTAAGCATAACAGAATTATGTCTTCGGCAATATAGAGCATTCACTCGCAAATAAGTTTAATGAAGACTCAAAGCTTGTTGTTTCTGAATGACCGCTGTCAAGAACATGAGAATTTTTATTTAATTAACTCCATATCAGGCTGTATCGGCAGCATATCTAACTTAAAAATTAATAAGTGTTGAAGGAACTTGGTTTGTTTTTTCGGAAATGACATGATTTAAATTATTCGTTTTCGTCAAACTAGATGTGAACTACAAAAAATGATTCAATGTTCATTATTTCTACGGTTTAAAGTTAGTTTTAATTTATTTCTAGACATGAGCCGTTTTTTCATAATTTGGCTATATTTGGCGTATCATTCGATGGACTCCGGGTCGTTTTTCGCGTTATTTTTTATAAGCTGCTTTTAAACATTATTTGCGGATTCTTAAACGACGGCTTGGTGCATAAAAGTTCATTTAATGATTGCATGCATTGGGAAATAACCGCGTTAGCAGGATCAGTAATGAGCATACAGCGTGCCTCATATGATGGAGGAGGGAATGCAGGAAGGTGCATAAACACCATGCTACGCTGAAATATTCCAGAATTGGTCCGACAAACTGGTTGGTAAACCGATTGCCTTGTAAGCAGCTCACCTGGGTTCAAATCCCAAGCCCCCACATAGGGTTAATGATTTTTTCTAACCCTAAGAGGAATGACCTTAAAGGTAAAACCTCTATAATCAAAATAAAAAAAAGATATGTTGAAAGGCCCCTTGCTTTATTTAATGCTGACAATATCGTAATATATTTATTCTTTCTTAAAAAAATAAGGCTCTTGAAATATTCTTCCTTAGAAGCCAGACATCATAACCATGGCCTAATATTTTGCGTAAATTTTGCAATGGTAGTCTTTCACTTAACACATTTGAAAATGTCGATTTATTTTTGTTTGATGCAAAAAATAAGCTCAATCAATTATTTACTCAAATTTGGCTTGGTTCGTCAGCTAGAGGCCATCAAACGTGGCGCTGTGATGATTTAATTTGTAGTAGCGAGATGTACAAGCTTTACAACTTGAAACAGGCGCATCACAAGGTGTTTTTGAAGCGTGCGAGTTTACCGATTTTCTGATATTTTGTCAATGTGATCGGTTGTCTCTATTTGATTTTTACGGCCATCTTCAACACACTTTATAGTATAAAAAATTGAAGCTCTCTTTTAAATCAAATTTCTCGGGAAATCCGAATCAGGATCATTAACATTTCACTACTTTGAAAGTCATCAAAAACAACTGGAACGAGCAGCTCATGTTTCTAAGAAGGAAACAGCTTCGATAAACCTATTCACGTAAAACGTAGTCAGCATCAATATATTGTGGCATATCTTAGACATGAACTGCTCCTCGGCGTAAAAAGAAGTGAAAATATTGATTTTGAAAAGATATTTTTTTGGGTTGCGAGAACGTCGTCTGTGCAACCCATTATCCTTCCAGCTCGTCCAGGAGTCCGTCTACTACCAAGGACCACACAAGGGGTGACAGCACTGCTCTTTAGGGACATCCTTTAGTGGTTTTCACGAATATGAACTCACCTCCCAACGATGCTGTCACAATTCTTCGAGCAAATTTCCAAAAATCAGAACTACCCCAAACGAATCCAGTGCAGTCGTCGGTAAGCGCTCCATGCAGCCTGGAAGGTGTGTGTTAAAAAGACAGTTGGTTGCTTCATCATTGTCAGACAAGCATTTACCACTAGCAGATGATTTAATCCACTAATCTTGTTGAGTCTTGAACAATTGGGGGAAGGCTTTTCCAAATACTTCGCTTAGAAGATCGAAGGGTATTTCTGTGTGCTTTTCGAGTCGTCTTAGACGCCTCCGATTCGCCTGGCCATCTGCGATTCCAGGCTCTTCTGCATAACTCTTTTAGTTTAGCAAGTTCTGCATTCCTCAAAGGGGTTCCTCTAGAAACAAGCATAACTCTATGCGGTCGTTTCTTTTATCCACGATCTCATCCAAATCACTCGTAGACTAAATCTTAGGAAAATACAAACCAGTCGTATAAGTCCCAGTTCATAATTACCGTTCAAGCTCGCTCGGTACGAGCTAAAGTTTTCCAATTCATGCATAATGCTGTCGGAGCAGAGGGTTACATCTAACACCTTTTCACAGCCAGATTGTGCAATTGTTGAACGATTTCGTACACTGCGATGGCTAAGCATTCCATCAATACAATGGCTTTCAAATTGATATCTGAATTGTCCCAAATTATGTGAGGGGGATCGATTCGCATCGACGTAACATTTGCACGGGGCATTACACGGTGAAACAGCTTGACTGGAGGACTCCTGTTTTCGCCGTCTCTTACGACATGGGTGCAAGAATCCAGTGGATCGCTTCCTGGGGCGAGATATTTCAATACATTGCGTCTAGGGCTGACTTTTGTCTGCAGATAAATGAATCGACCGTTATCAAGCTCTTACTGATTTTTTTAGAATTCTGTGAAAACTCGAATTTATCTGCTTCGCATCAAAATTTGTTTGGTGGCCTCTAGCAAATGAATCGGTGTCTCTATTCGATTTTTACCACGATTTATCGGGCAATTCGAATCAGGACCACTAACATTTCACTACTTTGAAAGTCATCAAGAAACGAGGAGCTCCTGTTTCTAAGAAGGAAAAAAGCTTCGTTAAAACCTATTCTCATAAAACGTGAACCAAGCTAAATTCGAGTAAAATCATTGTTGGGCAAATTTTTCTTATCTTGTATAAGTCAATGTCACCGTTTTATTAGCCTAAAATACAACAAGGAACTGATACAAACGAGTCGTTACTGTATAAGCCGAAATTGCATCGAAGACCCGTTTCTATCAACCCTTTCTAATTTTGAGCCAGGGGTTTTCAAGCTTTTCCGTTTCACGTACCCCTTTCTGAATATTGATATCCCTCATGTACTCATTTCTGAATATTGTTTACCACCATTACCCCATCAGAAAATGATTTTCTATTTGATGAGAATATCATACTTTTTTCAATTGAAAACCTGGTCCTGAAGACACTCAGCCAACATCTTAATTCTTGACACACTGAAGCAACATTTGATGACAAATATCCTGCGGAAATGTTAGGCTAGCAAGTTGAAATTTACCCCGAAAGATTCACTCCATACAATAGTATGATTTACCCCCGGTTGAAAACCACTGTTTCAGGCTGACAAAATGGGTGTATTGGCAAAATCGGGACACATCTTTCTTTTTAATTAATCGAAGTTGTTAAAATATTCTTCTGTAGTCCCCTAACCCTTTTTAATTATCTGGTATGGTGGCCATTCCAGCGCAAAATAATTTTTTTTCTGTGACTAACGACCTACCTTTCAATATAGGGGCCCCTTTTCACAATTTCGGAAGAAAAATGATGTAAGATTTTGAACGCTTATATCTTTTGTTGTACTGAATGGATTTAATCAATTTCTTCGGCATTTTGTCGAAAATATTTGTACCAATGTTGTATTAAATTTTGGAATATGTAGGACATTCATTATCAACGGAAAAATAGTGTTTTGAAAAATCTTTCGAAAACGACTCGGAAAAGTGAAAATTTTCAGCCCATCCCGCACAGAGCCGTCAATATGGTGCACCAACCGAACAATAAAATGATGAAAAGGTTTAAATATAGGTCCACTACATGTTTGTTCCTATGATTATTCGTATTGGGTTGCTTGACGAGAGTAGTTGGTGGGGGGAAAGCCGGCATATTCGTTTTGGTTATGCCATTAGAAACCGGACGGAAAAGGAAAGGCTCATGCACGACACGGGAACGAGCGAGAAAGCGATAGTAGTGCATATTAGCGAAAGCGTTACGTACATTTTGAACCTTAATAACAGGTTTTTGCAAATCCTTCCAAGAAAATCAGTGAATGTTGCAACTCTACCACTAAGCGAAAGCTACACCAAAACAAATGACGAAAATATGTTCATTTATCGCCCAAAAGGAAGGCCTTTCATCTGCACCGAAAAGTTAATAAATAGGAATGCCTTGATGCAAAGTGTGCTCATTCGGTGTGAGCTGCGAAAGAGGAATGATCATCAATCGTCGGCAAGGTTTGAATCGTTTCAAAAGTTTCTCGTCTTGTATCAACATAGTTATCTACAAACCGTCCTTATTAGGACGAATGAAAAATGGAAAAAGATGGGTTTGTAATGTATATGACATAACAGGGGTGTCGTGACCACACTTCGAAGTTATTTCAAGTCTTGCAAAGCATAAATTGACATAATTTCAATGATTGTTCCTATTTGAATGAAATGACAAATTTTCAGGTCAACGCGGCAATAGCTTTGCAATTTATAGAACAATTTTATATTTTTAGTTATCATAATAACTGTCATCTGTTCCAAACAACTTAACCCTCTGCTGCCATCCCCGTGGTTTTGCGAGGTTAAGGAGAATCATTGTAAAATGTCCAATACACGATTTTATGTTGTTACCTCCACTAAAACCACTTCAAAATACTCCCACCTTTTATACAAGTACATTGTCTGCTTGTTGAAATCATATGAAATTATTGATCTGTATTCAATGCGGAGAACTCGGTAATAAAATTGTTTTACTGAATAGACTTACGAACGGGATCCCCAGGAAAATTTCTCTGAGCCCGGTGAATCGAACTTAATGCGTAAAATTTAGCCATTTGAAAGAGATACAAGCAGAATTTTAAGAATATGATCATCGCGGTTATGTCCCGGACATTACCCATCCCTAGTTTTTCGCTAAGCGTGTTCATTTCTGTACGTTAGGAAAAAGATTCCGATGGTTGTTTGGAGAGATTTTAACATTGATATATCAAAGTAAGAAAATATGAAATTTGTTCATTTCATGAATGAATGTCTCAGCGAGCTTAGAATCCAGCGCATCCCCTATCAACGCAGACGCCAACAACAAAGGTTCTTTTCGGAACCACCATAATTATTATAAAGAATAACTTGAAAAGTTCCCACATATTTCGTTGAGTATCATTCCATTTGAATTACAAGTCAAACGAGTGGTCATGACACTCCGGTTATGTGCTAGACATAACCCACCCATCTTTTTTTTATTTTTGCATTTTTTGCCTTTTTAAGTCATGAAGTGTGCTCCAGAAGGAGTCTACACGCTAGAGCTCATAAAATATTTTTCCATATGAAGCAGACACAAAGCAGATAAAATCGGATCTTCACTGCATGTAGTTTCAGTAAAAATCTGAAATTCCACCTTCTGGGCCCACGAAATTCACATTCTGGACCCACGGTGCACTGTTTCGATGAAATGTAAAAGAATGTCCCTTGAAAAAGAAGACAGCTATTGGCCGAAACGTCGGATGGTCGAATTCTTGAAAAATTACACTTTATTGCACCGAAATCAAATAAAAGCAGCTACCTGGTAGAAATTTAATACGAGAGATTTTTCTGCGAACATCGAACTTTGTTCTAAAACTGATGATTTGGCAAGAAATCTGTTGTTGTGGTAAAATATGTTCAAACGAGTAGGAACAAAACAAATAAACTACCATTTCTAGATAGAAGTATAAGCGTATATCACAGCTAACTCGGATTGAATTAACTGCGTTTGTTTTGCTGAGATTTCTTAAATGACATGGTAAAACCTGTCATTTCAAATTTAAAGAACTTTTTAGTTCTAAAAGTAATGTACTTTCAATGATGTTACCTGTGTGTATTTTGTCCTTATTTTGAGACAAGAGTCACCGCCCGGTTTATCGTTTCATTTTTTTTTTCATACATCGGAGAGGTTTTTGTTTCGAATACAAACTTTTATACTGTCTCCAATTCCTGGATCAAAGCCACGGCAGGGTCGAGAACAAAATAGAGATAGCGAGATACTGCTTCTACAGGTGAGCTGTTTTATTGAAGTTTTATTGCACCACTTGAAAGTTTCCTTCCAAACGCTTTGATTTTATATAGAGGCACCCAATGATTTAAGGTTTTATGGCACCCGCAGACCCGGTGACGGAACCATTCTATTTCTCGTCCGGCTGTATACTGTACCTGCAGCAATAATGGAACAGTTGTCAAAAAAATGTGTTATTTTTCGATAGTTCAACGCCTACTGCGTTACCTATACCTAAAGAGTTTTTGAAGGTTAGGCTACTCATAATCTGATTTCGCTAATGATGATCCCCAGATTAGGATCAAGCAGCCCTGCGCGCTGTGGAGTCCGAGTAAATGTCAGACCTCTCAAAATGATCCATCAGAACCTGCCAACTCATCAACGAACCATGTTTTTGTTGTTTTTATTCTTTCGTTCTCAAATTTTCTTCAAAGGCCATACATATCAGCTTTAGGCCAGCTGCATTTGCTGGGAATTATTATTTCCCTCACCCAATTCCACCTGCTGCTTGTCCCACCAACCAACCGAAGCCAGCAGCAGCAACAAAAGTCACAAATTCTGCTGGCTCCCATCCATTGTTGTGCGGTTCTCTATGTATTTATAGTTGGTTGATTTTTGGGCAAGCGCGGGCAGCGGAGAAGCGAGAGCCGTTGGCAGGTTATGCTGCGCACATCTCATCGTCGCACACTATTCCTACCTACCAGGAAAATGTTAGACTGCAGAACCGATCTGGCTCTATCGAAGAAACTAACCACACAACGCCGGCTCTCCTATCCGAGAAAAGCAAACGCGGGACCGCCGGGTGACGCATAGCCGAGACGAGGGAATGAAACACTGCGCAAACTGGTGCAGGAGGGGGGAGAGCAATAATATATAGATAGCATATAGAAGAAGGCAATATATTTTATTTCATACATAGGAGGGACGTTGCTTTCCTCCACGCGCTGTTGGCTCTTGATGATGGCGCGGGTTGGTTCGGTGAGTTCCAAAACGGCCGCGGTTTGTTCGTCGGTATCATGAAGGGGATGAGAGCTGGTTTGAAGGCAAGAGGAGGAATAAAATTTTAGAATCAATTTGATATAAGTTTTCTTCGTCCCGTCTAGCTTTCTTTCTCCGGATGATGGTGCAACACAGCTAGTCAGTCAGCAATGAAGCACGTTTTCTTCCGCGTCCGAGATCGTCTTATTAAAGCCTAATTATAAACCCGCGCGCGCTGATCAAAGTAGGCGGCAACCACTGCAGGAATTTTTTCTGGTCGTTGTGCGTTTTTTGTGGGTCAATGGCGTCATTAATTTCACATCGGACGCGAGCTAATCCATCATCAATCATGTTGTTCGCGTAGCACCAAACAAGCTCTTGAAAAACTTTTTTTCTGTTGTTTAGCGTCGTCGTACCACGTAATTAGTAATGAGAAAGATATCGTTTGTGGTTTTCCTACTCATCACTTTAGAAGGTAATTTAATGGGAGTGTAGCATGTTTTTAAGAACTGCCGATGAACATGTCAAATGATTTGTGAAACCACATGTTTTCCTGGAAGCTTGGAATCAATTGCACACATTCAGCTCAGATTTCTCAGTTGTGAAAAACTATTAAAAAAGCATATTTTAAGCTAAAGGCGTTCCTTAATTATTAGGTCTGCCTTCCAATCTTGCTCCGTTCGGAAATTGCTCCGCGACTGTTAGATAATCGACTAAACCTGTTGCCATGCACAAACTGCAAAAACTACCCTGTTACTGCTAGCCTAATTTGTAGAATGTAACTAAAATAGAGAGACTATCTGAAGTAGAAAATATCCCCACTGACGGAAGATAGAATTCTTCAATTCCACCATGTTAGACACGCCGTACTGATTTCGGTAAAACCTATCTGAGGGGAATGGGGTCTTACCCTAGCAGATTTATGTACTGTACAATGCACGTGCTCAGTAAAACTCAGATCTTTGTCCAATGTAACCTGGGGCACCTAGTATCTCCAAATCGATAGCCAGCTCCATGCATGCTTTGAAAGGGTTGTATATGTAAAGGAGCGCTGCAAGAGAGAAACATGAACACGATTGCAGATCGTGAACATCACGAAGGTATTAGCGATGGCGAGACTAGATTGAATGTCTTCAAAGGTTCCAAGAGATGGAAAATTCATCTAACAGAAACAGAATCACAACACACTCCATCAAACTGTTTCGACCGGACCTAATAGACATATTTTTCATTTTATTGTATATTTTAAAAAATTGATGGACAGCGCCTCAATAACGCATTGAACCGTGTGAAACAAACTTACTGCCGAAAATTACAAAAGCTATAGAATCTGACCTGTAGTCCAGAAACATACCCTCATACTGTAATTTTAGGTTGACAGTGAAAAATTAATAAAATTTCTTCATATTTTTTGTATCCATAATATGATAAATATTCTCCGTCAAGAGTTTTGAGAAACCCTAATAACCCTTCAGAATTCCTGTAATTGTTTGGGGCCAAAGCAATTTCAAATAAAAAGAAACCTTTTAATGCTCTACGTACATCAATTTTGGTTGTACTCAACAAGCTCGATTAATCGCGGGTACACAGAACTAGATCCTGACAGGGCAAAAGCGGGTATTTACTGCAAAATAAAGTAAATAAAACAAGATAATCAATGTTATTCAAAAACAAACCAACACAATTAATAAAATAATGAAGTTAGCAAAATAAAAAATAAACGAAATAAATTGAATAAAATAACTACAATGAATGGAATCATAAATTAGATAAGGTAAATACATTAATTTAAGTAACTTAAAAATACAGTAATCGAAAAAATGGACTAAAAAAAGTAAATAAGATAAAAAAGAACAAAAAATAAAGGAAAAAAAAACAAAACAAAAACAGGAAAAAAAAATAAAAAATACGGAAAAAAATTAAAAATGAAGACAAATCAAAAAATAAAACGAAAATAAAAAATAAAGGAAAAAATAAATTAAGAAAAATACAATAAAGGAAAATAAAATATAAAAAATAAAGAGATAACAAATGCGATAAAAAATTAAACATGAATGGATAAAAAAATAAGAAATAACTGGATAAAAATTAAAAATAAGAGAAAAAACGGGAAAATGAAGAAAAAATAAAAAAGAAAAAAAATACAGTATAAAATAGAAAAGGAGAAAAAATAAATTAAGAAAAAAACAAAAAAGGAAAAAAATAAATGCAGAAAAAATTACAAATGAAGAAAGAATAAAAAATAAGGCAAAAAATAAAATGTGAAGGAAAAAAATTAAAAGTGAGAAAAAAAAATAAAAAATAGGAAAATAAGGAAAAAAATATAGGAAAAGAAAATAAAAAATAAAGGGATAAAAAATGAAGGGATAAAAAATTAAAAAGAATGCGATGAAAAATAAATTAAATGCATAAAAAAATAAAAAATAAAGGGAAAGAATAAACAAAAACAGAAATAAAGGAACAAATATAAAGGAAGAAAACAAACAATGAAATAAAATAATAAGAAATGAAAGAAAAAATAACGAATAAAGAAAAAAAGTAAGAAAAAAAAATCAAATGTGGAAAAAATAAGAAAGAAAAAACTTCAAAATAAAAAAAATTAAAGAAAATACCAAAAAAAAAAAAAAATTAGGCAAAAAAGTGCAAAAAAGTAAACATAAAAAATGGACGAACAAACAAAAACAAAGAAAATGCAATAAAGGAAAAAAATGTAATGGAAAATAAAATGAAAAAAGGGATAAAAAAATAACAAATAAATGGTAAAAAATAAAGCAATCAAAAATTAAAAGAAAAAATTAAAAAAGGAAAAAAAATAAATAAAGAAAAGAACAATAGAGAAAAAAAATGAAAGATGAAAAAAATTATAAAAGGATTCAAAAATTTATGGATGAAAAAATAAAATAAAAGAAAAAATTAAAAGTGAAGGAAAAAGAAAAAAATGAAGGGACAAAAAATTAAAAATGAAAGAAAAATAAATGAAAAAATTAAAAATAAAGGAAAAATTGGAGGCAAAAAATAAATAATGAAGGCAAGAAAATGAAAAATGAAGGCAAAAAAATTAAAAATAAACGAAAAAGGTAAAAAAATAATAAAAAAAATAAAAAAATGAAAAAAAAATTAAAGAACAAATAAAAAATAAACAAAAACAGAAAAATTAAAAAATATGAAGGAAGAAAACAAAAAATATAGAAATAAATAAAAAATAAAAAAGAAAGAAAAAATTAGAAAATAAGGAAAAAATTTAAGAAAAAACAAAAAAATTAGGGAAGAAAGTAAAAATAAAAAATGAAGGAAACAAATAAAGGAAAAAATAAAAAACGAAGGGAAATGCAATAAAGGAAAAAAGTAAATAAAAAATGAAAAAGGATGAAACAATAAAACATAAGGCGATTAAAAATAAAATATAAATGAATAAAAAATAAATTGTAAAAAAATAAAGAAATAAAAAATTAAGGGAAAAAAGGAAAAAAAATAAATAAAGAAAAAAACAGTAGAAAAAATAACGGATGAAAAAAATAAAACGAATTATAAAAAAATAAAGGGACGAAAAAAATTATAAAAGGATAACAAATAAAGGGATGAAAAATTACAAATAAAGCGATTAAAAAAATAGAAAAAAAAAATTAAAAATAAAGGAAGAAGAAAAAATAAAAAAGAAGAGAATAATAAATAGAAGAAAAATAAAAATTAAAGAAATAAAAATAAAAAATGAAGGAAAAAATGAAAATAAAGGAATGAAAATAAAAGATGAAGGCGAAAAAATAAAAATGAAGGAAAAAGATGCAAAAAGGAAAAATAATCGGAGACAGAAAAATAAAAGAAAAAATCTATATAGAAAAAAAAAACAAAAAAATATAGAAATAAATAAAAATATAACAAAAAAAATAAATGAAAGAAAAAATAACAACCGAAAAAAATATGAAAAATGAAGAAAAAATATAAAAAATGAAGGAAAACAATTAAAATGAAAGAAAAAACTAGAAATTAAAGAAAAAACAAAACAATGAAGGAAAAAGGGCAAAAAATAAGAAAATAAAGGGAAAAAAATTTAAAATAAGGAAAATAAAAATAAGGAAAATAAAGGAATAATAAAAGAAATGAAATAAGTAAACAAATAGAAACTTGAAGAAATTAAACAAAAAGATAAGAGATAAAAAGTATGTACCGTCCGTCATGGAGTATATCAAGCAGTTTATGCTGGTGACAGCAAGTACAGCGCACTTCACCTAGCATCAGATAACTACAACCTTGACTTCAATCTGCAGACAGTGGAAAAAAAATGAAGACAAAAAAATAAAAAATGAAGGCAAGAAAATAAAAAAATACAGGAAAGAGGTGAAGAAATAATGAAAAAAATTAAAAAATGAGAAAACAAAAAAAGAAAAATAAACAAAAACATAAAAATTTTAAAATACATGTAAAGCAAGAGAACAAAAAATATAGAAATAAATAAAAATGAAAAAAATAAATAAAAGAAAATAATAAGAAATGAAAGAAAAAATAACTAATGAAAATAGTAAATGAAAAATGAAGAAAAAATATAAAAAATGAAAGTAAACAATCAAAAAGAAATAAAAAAACTAGAAAATAAAGAAAAAAATTAAAGAAAATACAAAAAATGAGGGCAGAAAGTAAAAATAAAAAATGAAGGAAAAAAATAAAGGAAAAAATAAAAAATAAAGGAAAAAATAAAAAACAAAGGAAAATGCAATAAAGAAAAAAAGTAAAGGAAAAGTATAAATAAAAAATAAAAATGAATCAAAAATAAATTGTAAAAAAAAATGAAAATTTAAGGGAAAAAAGGAAAAAAATAAAGAAAAAAACAACGAAAAAATAAGGGATGAAAAACTAAAAAGCATTATAAAATGATGAAAATTTTTAAAAGGATAAAAAAATAAAGGGATGAAAAATTACGAATAAAGCGATTAAAAAATAAGAGAAAACTAAAAATAAAGGAAAAAGAAAAAAATAAAGAGATTAAAAAATAAAAAGCAAAAAAAATAAAAAAGAAGAAAATAAAAAATAGAAGAGAAAAACAAAAAAAAAAAAGAAGAAAAATAAAAATTAAGGAAATAAAAATAAAAAGTGAAGGAAAAAAATAAAAGTAATAAAAGTATGCCACCAGCTCAGAACAGTATTCTGTCAACAGCAAGCAAAAGACGTTCCTAGCCACAAGCCTTTTTATGTATGACTAGCGCATCTATATACCCGCATACAAAGTAGAGATCGTCGGTGTAGTCTCCGGTTCGAGTTTGTCTTGCGTGGAACTCTACTTCTTTTTGAATCCAAAAATTCGACTAAAATCTTCGAATCTATTCCGTGAAAATGATACCTTTAGACCCTATTCATAATCGCTGTCCGATGGCTTTCTCAACCGGAACCTGTACTGTTTTCCATGAAGCAATTGAGAATAGCTTTGGCGAAGTGAACCGACGGTAATCCGGTCAAATGATAGACTTGAAACCGTAGCTACATATTGCTTGCCATATCTGCACTTTTCGGATCGAATTTCTCAGCTCGAAGCCTAACGCACGACGGTGAATCTAGAAGAGTTTTTGAGTTCTCTTTCAAACAGGTTTTGTCTTATCGACCATCAAAATGCATGCATCCGGTCGCTGCAAAATTCGCGAATGCATTTTTCCGGACCCTTGTTGCAACACGCTACTTTTGTTAGGCAGTTTGTTGTACAATTTTCTGCTGCTGTTAGAATGATTCTAACGCTTGTTCCCGCTGTATTGGCCGTGCCTCGTATCGATTTTGAATTATTTCTAATTAGAGATACTACTTTCAATTTTGGGTTGAAAAATCCGGTTTCTTCCTGGCAGTTTATCCAAAGAATAATGCTTGCCAAATTTGATTATGATGAATTTAACACTCGTCTGATGTACTCTAAAGCGTTTCATCAATTTTCGCATACCCACGTGTTTAAAACCTCAATTTTCACTTCATTTTCAATGCGCGACATTCTGAAACGAAGAATTTAAACCATACAACACAGCGAAAAAACGAAAGATGACAGTCAAACGCACAGCATGCTGTGATGAGCACGTTGCAAACCACCACGAATAAACAAATCACAATCTTCCAGAACAGTCAGATTTAGGCCAC
Source organism: Topomyia yanbarensis (assembly GCF_030247195.1). NCBI lineage: Eukaryota > Metazoa > Arthropoda > Insecta > Diptera > Culicidae > Topomyia > Topomyia yanbarensis. The sequence goes on along the minus strand of NC_080670.1, from coordinate 213,710,170 downwards.
AAAAACAAACCAAATCAGTCAGCCGAAACAACAAAAAACAATCCGCATTATCACAGGCAATGACTAATCAGCTGGTAAACCACCGCACCCTCCGTCCCGACCCCATCTCAAACCGCATAATTCTTCCACCCAAAGTCGGCTCTAAACAGTGAGTCGATCGTACCCCCGGCCACGGGGCCCATAAACCACGATGCCGCAGCGTGCAATTTTTAATGGTAGTTCTTCGTATCTCCAGCATTTATCTTTTTTCTGTTTCTCGTGCCGGTATCTACCTTTCAATTTTGTACTTTTAAATTTCCTCCGCCACGCTCTCGCTGCCTGCCAGGTAACGCGGCTGCTCCAGTCCCACCGGTCCCCGGGTTTGTGTATGTGTGGGACTGGTAACGGAAAAACGTGTTTTACTGAACTGCTTTTACAGCAAGTATCCCCCCATTACCCCTCTCGATTGGAATTGGACAAAGCGCCTGTTTTGACCTCCCGCCATTCTCCTAGACGATGCCGCGCTTGGTTAAAGTTTTATGGTGGGCATTTGTGTTGTAAAGGGAAAAAATGCGCGCACGTTTCTCTCTCTCTCTAGCCAAAATGTGCGTGAATGTATGCCACTTAGTGATTGGCCCGCCGTAACGAGCAAACCGAACGAACCCGGTTTAAGGAATTTAGGTTAAACCACCACTGTGGTCTCACTGTGAGCCGCGCACGTGAAGTGTTGGGTACTTGGAGTCTGGTTCCTTGCACCGCGCGTCAACTATGATCGATTCGAATCATATGCTTTGTTTTGTAACCATGCAACAACCATCGTCATCATCAGAGCGGAGTGACGCCTGCTGCGTTCAGTATGCGCGCTGGTAGGTTGCTGTCAAATTAGGAGTGCACGGTCCCTCTCGTTGATTGAATTGTTGTAGTTTACGGAAAAGTTTCCGATTCGATCCGAGGCTAACCAGGTTCTGAAAATTTAATTTATTAGCACCACCCCTTTGCCTCTCTCTTTTTCCTGTCGACCGTTCCCGTTCTGCCCAGTCAGTACCGGCAGCGTCGTAAATTATAATTTACATTATAAATGGATCCTTTCGGATGATATATTGCCTTCTTGGTTTGCTACGGTTTTCCCATGGCGGTGCGGTGCGCAAAACGGGACGCCAGGACCGGCAAGCTGATAAATGTGTGTGAACGAAAGTAGTTTCCCTACCGCCGGGAGGGCGAGTTTCTCTTCGTATCGTTCCCTTTTTTTAGGGCTGATTTCCGCTGAAGTTGGCTCCATCCTGGTGTAAGTGCGTTATTCTAATATATAACCATGTCCAGTGTGTGAGTGTTTGTGCCAGGGTAACTTTTGCTGAATATTTTAACAGTCACTGTTCTGGGAATTTTCCAGGACTATTTATTCGTCTTATTCTTGCCAAAGCAAAACTTGGAAGAAAAAAAACGGAACGAGGATTACTAGATTAGATTGGGGTTGGGAAAAGAAGCGAAGGAATGTTCGACACAGGCGTAACTTTTTGACCTTCTTTTTGCTACAAACCCTTCTTTTTAGTTGCGATTTGGAAACTGCTCAATTGTAGTTGGGAAGGGGTACCGAGCCGTCATCTGGCGCCGGTTGCGTACGTCTTGTGAGGTAATGGAAACTCTTTGTGAGCGGTGAAAGTTTTCACTTCGGGAAGCATTTTTTTTATCAATTGTTTTCTTGAAAATTTATTCAGTAATTCATCCAACGAATTTGGTCAACTGATTATCACACGCTAATTAGACAGGTCATCAGCTTGGTCAACAAATAACTCCAGTTTCTGTCAAAAAAACAACAACACACACCCGTCACTAATGAATAGTAAAGTGCGTCAATTTCAGCCGATGGTCGCGCATTCCATCATCACTCTCATTATTAACTACAAAAACACAAACCGCCGAGTACCTAGCTGTCACTGAGGCGCTACTAGAACAGACAGAAGATGTCTGATGATGATGATCACCACGAGGTTATTTATAATTCAAAAATGCCGGCCAACTGTAACACGACGACATGGTTGGCATGGTGGTCGGTCGCCATGCCCACCACCTGGTCAATTTGAAATCGGGCAAACAAACAAACAGCACACACAGTTCATTCCCACGTCGACAGAACGTCGTTGTGGTAACTATGTTATTTTGTTTAGCACAAGGGAGACAACGATAATCAGACTGATTGATACGCACGCAAATGAATTGCAGCAAACACGTCGGCCGTCATTTTGGTTTGGACACGCTGCGCGTAGCACAGTCATAGCCTACCTTTGTTTACCAGTACACCGGCAATCGATCGCGTGTGTGCCTTGACGATGATGATGCGTAAACAAACAGCTGATCATTATTGAGGGAGCATATGTCGCTCTTTGTTATTGACTGCAGAGGGTTCACTTGTTTTTCTCGGGTAAATATTTGAACAGAGAGTGTTACCAAAAATAGCCTTGTCACTGAGCGACTGTTTTCTAAGAATTTGGCGCGGGATTTTTCCTCTTTCTGATTACGAAGAAAAATAGTTTGTTTTTGACAAATTGCCATGTTGTCTAGTAGAGGTTCACTGGTGTTGTAATCGTCAGTTCATTAAATAATTATATCGATAACGAGAGCTCATTTACACGGTACATCAATGGAACGGCCATCATTAACTAAAAAAACGGACAAACAAAGCGAATGCCACGGCACGGCAAGCAACGGCTTGCTTTGTTTCATTATTTTTCGCTGGCGGAGGGCGCAGCAAGCCGGTCATTGTTTCTACCAGCGCTGTGATATAAGAGAGAACTGTGAATGACCCTGAATGGCTGCTGTTTACGATTTCAAACGAACGAATCGATGTTTTGTTATATGATTTCGACTATTTAACGTTGAGCACATAGCCATGACTGTGATCACCTTCGCTGGGTGAACTAATGAGGTAAAATCTGAATGAGATTGATTTCGTAGATTTGAGATCGTTGTATATTTCCAAAAAAATCAGGTCGATTGATTTTTTCAACAATCTGGCATAGAGAAATTGGATCCACTCGTCAGTAAGTGACACCAACGTGCTGCCAGTTTAACGTTATATTCAAACTCTTCCTTCAACAAAATCCGTTATTTACCGCAAATTAAAGCTTCTCACCAAGCTAGCAACAAGATCACTGCAAAATAGGCTTTTAATGCGATTTTCGCTCCTTTGGGTGTTGCATGTGTTGTTGATCGGTGTTCAAAAGTAAGCTTCATGCTCCGACCGAATTAGGCTACAAAATCACTTTGCACACTATCTCCGAATATTTCAGTTCCAAATGTATTTTTTCCCCATTCTTTCTTGTTCGTCACACTAAAAAAGAAACCTAAGAAAGCGTTGCAAAGTGGTTGTATAAAATAACAGCCCATTGAAGCTGTCTAATAGCACGAGTAGTGCCAATAACAAGCTTTCGATACTGACAGTATTGCTTCACAATAGCGTGGGTAACGCAGAAAATGGGTTGTCATCCTTACAACATAGTAGCACCACACTTTGTCTTTTCTGGCCCTATATCAGCATTAAAGCAGGATGTAGGGCTTAATATATTAGTAAAACTGCCCTACATTCAGATCCAAAGCAGATATAAGGCTAAGTTGTGGTGCTTAACGGTTTCTTGGGCCGCAAGACACATTAGTTAAGATTTTATTTTACTCGACTCAACGCGTTAGTTTTACTGGGCTGTGGGTATTATTTTTGTCTGTCCAAATCTTGCGCACGCTACTTACTGTTGCGCGTGACGATCCTTGTGCGGTGCGAGGCAGCATCTGCTTCGTCATCTGTTGGTTTTTGGCGGTCTGATTCTGCCATGAACCCCGGTAAGAAATTTATACCAGTATCAGACCCGTAGCCCGTAGGATTTTGCTTCGTGAGGGGTTTTAAAATTTTATTCATCAATAATCATGATAGCTCCAGACAGTCACTGAAAATTGAACGAGATTTAGAAATCTTACTAGCGAAACAATTCCAGAATAATGGAACTCAAAGATCAAACTACCACGACAATTCCTGATGCCGCTAGAAAATATAAGTGGATCTGGACTGCATGTTTACAAGCTGTAGAAGACACCAAATTGGAATGAGTAGAAAAAAGTGTCATTGAAAACCCTGTCTTTGAAGGCAAAACTTGGTCAGAAATTTCTAGTCCAGCAGGGGATTTGTAGCTGTGGAATAGAAAAAAAAAGCTAAAGGCACTTTCAACTACTCACTTCGTTTCATTTGAGTCGGAATGAGATAATCAGTAAAGTGGAAGAGGTGCAGTTTAGGCCATTTCCATTGATTGATTCGTTTAATCCCTTTTTTCTTCCTAATTTTTGATCGTCTTGTTCCATAACGAACATCAAAAAAAAAATAATGAGAGACAACGCCACGTTGCTTTCTAAGATTACGTTCCTGCGAGTAATTTAAAAGTGTGTGTGGACAAGCGGCTTCCACACACTAACTTAAAGAAGCAATCAGTCGCAACATTTTAGTCGCTTTCCGGAATTGTCTATTGATGTGTTTCTCTGCTGCTTTGTCGCATGGACATCAATTGGCAACCATGGAGAGTGACTAACACGCTGCTGAAAGCGTGACGAACGAAAAATATTTTTTTAATCTCACGATGATAAAAACAAATCAATCAACGCTGCTTATCGTTGCAACAGTTCCGCGCTTTTGCGTACATATGATTAGAGTAAAAGTCGATAGACACTTGAGCGATGGATGACCAATAAGTGATCGGCCTCCGATTGAAAGAAACGACCAAATCACTGCAGTTGGTTTTGTTGGTAACATGAACGTTACTGTCTAGCAACAAAGTACACTGGTTTCTTTATTCGTAGCTATGAAAATCCGCATAAAAAACTGCATTACTTGACAAATTTGCGTGAAATAACTTTGCTTGACAGACGAAATTCGCCTTAAAACCCGCATCAAAAGACTGGTGCAATAACCAATCCTAGCAAAGCTGATTTTCATCAGTTTTTGCCCCTGTGACAATTGAGCGACCGAAAGTCACAAGAACACAACATGCTTCGTAAAACCTGTTTCAAATATATTTGAATATAAGGACCGGATATAAACTTCAAGCGTAAAAATCGGAGTGGGACTTTTCTTTGTAAGAGTCGGATAAATAAACCTTCAGTAAAAAAAACCGGAAAAAATATATCCGATTCTTATGAAGTAGTTTTTGTTAGCCGACTTTTAATCTTGAACATCAAGGTATACGGATGCTACTACGAACAATTTTTTTTTATTTTTAACCGATTTTAATACTGGAGATTCATCCTTGCCGAGTTTTACGGGTGAGAACTTTTTAAGCGATTCTTATACTGAAGGATTTTTGTCCGATTTTTATGCTTGAAGTTTATTTCCGATTTTTATATTGTAATGTGTTAGAAACGGGTTTTGCGAAGCATGTTCTATCCTTGCGACTTTTATTTTCAGTCGCTCAATTGTTAGCGAGAAAGTGCTAATTTTTTGTATCTGTTAGTCTTCTATAAAATTTCTTCTTCAACATTCTCAAAATTAATTTTTGAAATTTTTCCAACCGTTTTCACTAGCAGCATGTTTGTGAAGATTTGCAGAGAAACAAGCTTTTATGAAAAAAACGGACATGTTGCATCTAATGACATGTTCGGTGGTATGCAATACCAGGTCTTGCAGTCGGACTTCGACTAAGTCATTATCCGTTTGGACGAGGATCTTGATTCTATTGAACTTTTTCAGAACGGTATTGCGCACGTGATGGAATTGTATTTGGGAGACTACTTGTATTTTAAGCGCCATGAGTTCCACCTCACCAATCGTAGGTCTCTCACCAGTTTAAAATCGAGCACAATCGTCTTCTCCCGCAAGGTTTTCTTCTGTGGTACACTCATTTGCACTATACAACCGGAGGCAAAGGACGCTCTGTACTGTTTGTACTATAAGTTAGTAATCGAGTAGTAGGTAAATTTCCTTGCTTTGTCACGGGTAGTCTAGCGGTTCGTTTTTTAGCTGCTTCTCAGAGCGTTATTAAAAGCTTTGAATCTAGTCTTTGAATGTATGGCTTGCTGATAAGCATGCATCTTTGATCAAATAACGAAGCCACGGTCGGAAAGATGCGTGTTTTAGAGGGTTTTTTGACGACATGTTTTTAAAATGGGTATCGAATTAATTGACAACCGCTAAAATAGCTGTGTCGGCTGCGTTGAAAAATATACGTAACATTTTAAACGTTCCGTCCAGGATTTTTTAATCTGCATGTTATTCCTAAAGAAACATCGTTCGAAGTGTATTGTCTTGAACCAGTCTTCCCAAATGAGCATCGTAGACAATGTTCGCTCTTGTTCTGTGCTCATATTTAACCCACATTTTGTGTACGAACTCGAACACGCTATTTCCTACCAAAACACGCGCACATGTTCGCCTGCACAACCGAGCACCATGTACGTACACGATGTGCGGTACACCTCTCGTACACAAATGTTCGTGGCATCAGTTTTCTCCTTCTCACTTCCATCATCACTAGCGTTGACTCTTTTTGCCTTGTGTGAATCGTTCTCGTGTACGCACACGGATGTTTGAACTAGAGTTTGAACATCGTTCGTTTGGGTTCGTCGTTCGAGACGAAGCATGTTTGAGGTTGACCGCGTGCACGAAATATTGTACACAGGTACAAACTTGTCCATGTTCAATAGAAGTCTGATGATGCATTCTCTTCTGCATTTTATAACATTATTGATATAAATTGAGCAACCGGACCGGAAGGACAGAAAATGCTTCATCAAACCCGTTAGAATTATATTAGCATGTAAAAGTCGGATACAAACTTCAAGCATTGAAGTCGGACTAAGAGATCATTCAGCACAATTTTATCGAACACTAAAAAAATTAAAAAATGTGGTAGATTTTACCTTCTTTAAAATGTGTGTAGTGTATACTTTTGGCATCGGTTTAAGGGTATCAAAAAATGGCTTCGTTTGTATTGTTTTAATCCATGGGGGATATTTTTTAGAATATTTTAAAAATCTGATTAATATCTCACTTCAGTAAATTTCTCTTTTCTTGACCGCAAATGTTGGATGCCACTTTCTCAAAAACATGTATTTCAAAATGGCGAAAGCGATTACAAAATAGCTGTGAGCGGATTTTCTCAAATCAGCAGCCACTACTTTTTTAACTACGTTAGATAAACTGCGGACATAGAAAATGATTAACTTGTAGACTATTGCTTCCAAAGCAGCACTAAATTTTCGATTATTGTTGCCTCAAAAATAGTCACATTACATAAGGAAACATGAGGAAAGGGGGAGTTTCAAAATATCTTACAAAATCTTATCTACCCTGTTTCGTTCAGGGAGTCACAAAACGCCTTGTATGTTGTGAAGGGTTGATACTCTTCGGTTGGGGATCATCCATAAATGACGTAGCATTATATGGGGTAGGGGGTCATGGCCTACTACGTAGCTTTTTTAAAGGGGAATAACTAACATCGTTTTTATTTTTTTTATAATTTGCGGGGACAAGGGGGGGGGGAGAATTTCCGCTAAGCTACGTAATTACCAGGGGTATTTAGAGGTTTGCGACGAAATGCTACGATGGGGGAGGGGGGTGTTAAAAATCACTCAAAAAATGCTACGTCATTTATGGATCGTCCCTTGTTAGGCAACGTGTTTTGAATCTTACGAAATCTTATCTGGTGGGAAGGGAAGGTTGAAAAGTGCGGCTTTTAGGGAATTGATGTTTAATGTGATTTTGAAATCCAAGATGGCGACATTTTATCACAATAGATCTAAATACTGGTCGCAGTGGTTCATCTCCAACAAAAGAAAAAGATGGCGGAATCTTGTTATCACAAAACACTTAAAACCATAATCAGTATGGGTGTCATTTTTCAAGGAGGTGGTCAGCAGATAACGAAAATTGATGATTGACGCCATTTCGAAATCCAATATTTGAATTCTGTACGAAATTGGGTGCATTTGGTAGAGGTAAGTTAGTAAAGAACGGGATTTTATGTTTGGTATCATTTTGAAATTCCGATTACCATTCACTCATTAGAAACTCGTACTGTTTTTCATCTGAGGAGGGAGGTAAAGAGCTTACGAGTATCTGAGAAGCATGAGAAGATCGGCATGGAACCATGCTACTTTAGTTGTGCAAATGTCGCAATCAAGCGCCACGAACAAACAACCAGCAACAATTCCAACAGTCGCTATCTTTCGAGACCACACTATTGTAGAAATGGATTAGAACACGCGAAATTACATACGCCATAAATAAAAGAAACGTACGCAATAATATACAAAAACGCTCATGGCTTTCACGATAATACAAATCCGGTCGTAAACGCGGCCATTCGCGCATACTTACGGCCATGGTTTCTCAATCAATTAGACGTCTCGGCGATTAAGTGAACGTTGAAAATCGTTCGTTCGAACTCGTTTCTTCGCGATCATGAAATCTACACGTTCCCACATGTGAACCACATACTCAATATCACAATCGAAATCACGGCCCCCTGCAATTGGCCTTAAGCAGTGTTTCAGTGGGTGATATTTCCCGTCTCGTCTGCAATATGGAGTGAGTGCTTGTGACAAGCAACCCTACTGATTTGTTCGATTTACATTTCCGGCCAGCTAGTTAAAAAAAGACTTCAGTGTATTTATCAATCAAGTTCCGAAACGCTCCACGTTGTCTGAGTGTAACTCAGAGTATCGCCAAGCCTATAGTTGCCATTTTGTATTCGAAAATGACCTCAGATATTGATCTCTATCATGCGCTCATTGGGCCCACTATGAACATATGCATACTGGTTGGGTTATAGTAAATTCCGTTAGACTGGAAGTCGCCATCTTGGTATTCAAAATTGGCCTCAGATATCTATATTTGGCGTCTACTCATTAAGCCCATTGCAAAAATGTTTATAGCAATGGGTTTTAGAGAATTCCACTCCATCTTGGTTCTCAAAATGGCCTCAAGCATCGATATCTGGCATCTACTCATCCAGCCCGTTCCAAAAACACCCATATTGATTAGGTTTTAGAGAATTGCGCGAAGCCGAAGGTCGCCATCTTGATTTTTAAAATGGTCTCAGACATCCAAATTTGGCGTCTACTTGTTAATACTGTTCCGAAAACAACCATATTGTTGAAATGCAGTCGAAAAGAAATTCTCAAGATCCGACTTTTTCAAAACTCTTCTAAGGAATTAGAATAAATGCAGAAAACGTGCTACTTGCAAAATCCGCACAAAAAAAAAACTTGTTCAAAAATCGTTCTTCAAAACGACATTTTTTTTTTTGATAAAACTCCGAAATCACCCCTTTTCCGAAAATCTTCCAAGTCTTTTGCATTGAATGTAACGCGGTTTTTTTTTTCTTATAAAATCATGAACTCGCTTTTTTTTTTCTGAATAATGCAATATAAGCATTCAGGATTCAAACCAAACATACGAGAGTAACGCCAGGTATTTTTTGGTGTGAACTAGTTTTGTGAAAACACAAATTGATTTCACTAATTCGAAGTTTCAGAGTCATGATTTCAGGAAATTGGTCACAATTTTCGTAAATCGTTCAGTTTACGAAATCGTGATTTTTTGTTCATGACTTTAAGAACGGTTTTTTCCGTTGGGAATTTTAGAGCTAGGAATTACGAATCAATTTTTGATAAGGTTCGGCTGGATTTGCTCAAATCCGCGTCGTTGTATTCAGTTTTGGCACGTTGTAATCTGATCGTCTTAAGCGACCTGTGTTTTGTGAGTGTAAGGTGTGATATGGTCAAATGTGACGAACGAGGGAGTTGAAAATCTCAATGTTCAAAAAGAAACTAGTAAAACAAATGGAAATGCTATTTTTGAACAGTTATCAGTTCGAATATTATTCATAAACATTATTGATAAAAAAGTTTTCAATTGATATAATTTTTTTGCAATTCAATTTTTAATCAGAATCTCAGAAAACTTCAATTTTCAATATTGTGAAATGATACAAACAAGCAGCTGTTTCGAACGATTCGAATATCCATTTACATCCCCCATCACAATCAACTAACGCTTTCACAACCTTAACCGTGTTCGCCAAGTTCAAGGTCGACTGCGCTTCACACTTTCGCTGGGGCAATTCCGCCGGCTTAGAGTCCCTTTTGATCTCTCTTCCCAATGTACATATACTCGTACATTTATGTCCGGGGAAAACACTAAACCCCTGCGCGCCCTGCCTTCACCCAGCAAGCAATAACGGCGATGATACCACACGCAGCAATCGCACATTCGAAACCAAAAAGGGGGCAACAACAAGCAGAGAGCACTGAGAACACCTTACCAGTAGTCAGTCAGTCTTGTTATGCACCGACCGACCGACCGGCAAACAGAGACGCATCATCATCGATCCTCGGCGCTTCTTCCTCAGTAGGGGGGTGGTATCAGACAAAGCTGCCAAAGCATCATCTCCCTTTCGGCATCGCAGCAATCGTCGACAAGCATGACCATCAGGTTCGTTCACCCTCCCCACCCGTTGTCGTCTTGTTAGGTCGGTGGCGTGCGGCGCCGCCTACTACTGTCATATCAGCATACGTCGCGTCGCAACCGGCAGTACACACAACTACTCCTTTCCCTACAAGCGCAAGCACAAGCGCACACACACACACCCGACGAAGAAGGACGTTCTTCCCAATGAGCATCGTCATCATCGATAACAATAAAACACCGCTTCGCCGCATCGTTATACGGACGGAAAAAACAAATGTGTTGTTTGCTTGCGTTTTTCTTTTCGTTTGACGGAAGAAGCGAAGTTGGTTGGTTGGTTGGTCGTCAGTCGAGGGGTATGCGAAAGCATGTAAGTCAGCAGAGGAGACACACAAAGTTGGCCAAACCAACCAAGTTCAGAACTTTTTATTTATTTTTTGCTATCATCATAAACGAAGGTGTGACACTTGTTGCTTTCGTTGGCGGAGTTGGAGGTTCTCGTTAGGGGGTGATTCGCTTATTTTTTTAGCCGGAACCACTTTCCGAAGTGGAAGGAAAATTTCGTGTCGAATTCCGTTCAGGGCACAGTAACTGTTAGAAGCACACCGGAAAGTACCCACATATTTTGTAAAATCGAAACCTCCTTCAAACTGAAAATTCGAGTCTTCAATATTTTTTGCTCCATGCAAACTTTTGCGCACTTCATTGCCAGAAACGTGATTTTCAATGATGCATCAATCTTCCTGTATAAGGATTAAAAAGGTGGAATCGAATTTATCTAGACAGAATCTATCAAAATGCGGTTACTCTCCTAGCTCCGCCAGACAGCGCCGAATAAATTTGTTGACATTTAAAATGGCGCGAGAAAAATGGGATTTTGCGAAAAAACAGGTGGGCTAACCCTGCAAACGAGGCAAGAACAACCATCAACTGATGTCGCATCGTTGTTTCTCGGACAAAATGGGCAAAATGTAGCCATTTTCGAACTTTTCTAGACTTGTCTACGGTGAGACGGCGACAATCATCGCGAGATGGTACTACAGCGTTGGTTAAATTTTTGCTACGATTAATTTTAATGAAATTATGACTTTTGTTTCTAGTGTTTGAATTACAAACAAGTTTTTTGGTCCAGGTTTGACGGTTTTTTTTCATTTCAGAACGCAACTGCAAATTGCTTGCCAAACAAGAAATTTTTTCGATGTTGAAATTTTGATCCGATTTTTGTTCCACAATTCTACAATAGTCTTTTTGTTGCTGTTACAAACTACCCAGAAAACTGTTGACTCTCCTGCTTAATGACAAGTTTTTAACTAGTTTTTTGGATATTAAACTGCAAGAAGCATTTGAAATGCAAATAATATGCTATTTTACTGCTTGTGTTTGGCTTGGGTAGTGCTCAAGAATTTATACAAAATTTCGCGCAGATTTCAGACTTGCCGTTCTAGAAATCGACCGCACACTATACGAGCTAGCTCCCGCGCGCCCGGTCCGAAAAGCGCAAACGAAACCGACATCATCAGCGCAAAGTAGACATTCCGTTCTGGTCCCTTTGGGTCGGTCCCAAGAAAACAAAAAAGAACGCTACACGAAACTAAACTAATTGAAAATATCTATTAATATCTCGCGCAACCCGTATGACAGTCGGGCGCAAGATTTATTAATAATTTAAAACGGACATACATTGGGGACGGGGTAGTCGAACACGCACGCAGGGCAGGCCTAAAATGGACGAAGATGGTATGGTTGACTTTCGGAAATTCGAAGATCGTATTCGTTAATTATTGTCTAGGTCAATGTTGTATCTGTTCGCTATCCAGGTAACAATAGCCGGTTCTTTTGACGGGTCTGAATTTGCTTCGATAAGAGTGGACAGTTGTTTTGAGAAGACGTGATTTTACATTAAAAAATCAAATTTGTTTTATTGAATTGGTGCTCGTCTGTAACACCAGTTTTTTATTTAAAATCTGGAAACAACCGGAGAATTCCGTAATGTTGAAAATTGTATGTCAGATTTGATTGAAGTGGATTGGTTTTTCTTGGTGGCGGAAGTGTTGCGTTTTTCGTAGATTACAGACCTGGCACGTTGAGATCTGGCCCTGATAAGTACATGGCGTGATCTAAGAATTAATAACCTCTCATATTTGGTATTGTTAGCTCAGATGAAAAGAAATTATTTTCGATATTCTACGATAAATAATGATGAATGTCGCGTGGAAAAATACGGTGCATGACACACACACATCCATTTCAATGTGATTATTCTTCGGTTACTCAGCACAATCAAAATTAATCGGAAGTCATTTTCAGGACACCAACTGATCTTCAAGATATTATTCAGAATTTTCTAACCTGTGACTTACTTTGTGTTCTCTTCCATCTACTAAATAGTTGATGTCAGCACCTCTTTGGAATTCATTAAAAATTAAAATGGAGCATAAACTTCGGAAAGTCACCTTTACACAGTTCCACCATGTACGACATTCTGTACTGAAGATGTTAAACAATTTCGTTGAGTTTGAAGGCTTTATGGTGAAATCTGAAACATTTTCTTGCGTGTAAGAATCGTTTGGGGTTTCGGATTAAACTTCGTATTTTTTTAAGCCGGACGTCTTTAGTGTGCGTTGGGTATTGGCGTCGGAGATCATTCCTGAAGGGGATATTCTTTTTTTGGGACTTGAGTTGGAAGGTTTGAATCTTTCCACCTCGGCAGGTTTGCACAATTTCGGCAGTTGTAATATCGGGGAACGGTTGAAGACCGTATTTTCAAACTTTCGTCGGAGATTTCCTGTGTTCTGGAGGTGCTAGTTGTTTCGACGTTTAATGAATTTTTGGTCCATTTGCGTGGTAGTAGTAATTTCTCGAGGGTGAGCATTTTCTTCTTCGATCGCTTTGCTTGATCGTGTCCGATTGAGCTCGGGTTTCGCTTGTGGACCCGCTATGCTCTAGCTTTTGTGGTGAGTCCATTTAGAAAATTCAGAATGACCATTCTTATAGGTGCGCCCAGGTGTGTACATCCCACGATGTTGTCAGCATAAAAACGCTACTTAACCTTCGTACATACCTTCATTTGCACCACACAAAAAATATAAATAAAATATTGTATACTTGAATCTTGGCCGTGCGATCATAGAAACGTACGTGATCGCGCGATCATGAATCGATCACGTTCGGAAGTTTCTACCCTCGGTCCTAGCCTACTAGGTCCGTACTTTCAGTTGAACCAATACAAAAAATGACACTAATATCCACAAAACATGACATGGCCGGAAACTCTTGCTATACGCGGGAACTCACTTCCTCACTACACTACTGAAAATTAGGTATTAGATTCACCGTCCGCGCGATCATTCCAGAGCACACGCGAATGTGCGAATAAAATCGACGCTACATATACGCTAGAACAGGCGACAAATCGAACACGTTAACATACAAACGCTCAAGCCCGTCGCGATAATACTGAAAGACGAACATGCAATCGCCATCATCCACGTCCATCTATACGCAAGATTTGAATTTGATTGATGATTTAGCACTTATAATTTGATCAACGCGGACTCAGGGACGAACAGTGGGTGATATTTCCCGTCTCGTCTGCGGTTGTAGTGAGTGATTCTGACAGGGAGTCCTGCCGAGAATCCAGCTCTACAGTTCCAACAGAACAACTCTATTTTTTCTTTTTTTATTTTGACTATGTTAGCCACATTTTGTTTTTTACATTTTAACGACATTCAATTAGTTATAGATTACTGGGTAGCGAAAGTTACAACAATGAGAGCCATAGTACTCAAATGAGAGCAAGGATGTGAAGTATACAGATCGGAAAACTAGAAGTGGCAGGGTCATTAGAACAGGTTTAATATCTTACGGGCTTAACTTTTGTCTTCTGCTGATGAGGGTCGAGCTTAGGCAGCATAACTACGAATCACTCGAGTTCACCAGCATGTCCCCGAAAGGCAAACAGAGATGAACAGCAGCAATCACCATTGATTGATGCTAATCGTCGACAGGTTTTCAGTGGTGATCTTGCGTGGCTTTTCTTTTGTCGGTTCCCACGGTAAAGATGGACAGGTCTGTCTATACCAAGGGACACCAGCACTCGAGTGATTCTTAGTTATGCTGCCTAAGCTCGACCCTCATCAGCAGAAGACAAAAGTTAAGCCCGTAAGATATAAAACCTGTTCTAATGACCTAGCCACTTCTAATTTTCCGATCTGTATACTTCACATCCTTGCTCTCATTTGAGTACTATTGCTCTAATTTTCACAACTTTCCCCACACAGTAACTTTTAGCTAATTGAATGTCGTTAAAATGTAAAAAAACAACTATAAAAATTGCGGGGTAAATCATGCAGTTAGTAAAACCATCATCTGGACCGTAAACAGTTCACAACTTTGGGGCTGCGCTTCAGACAATAATGACAACGGCAAAAGTTGCACCCTGTACCTCCAAATCTACAGCCAGCATCATTTGTGAAGAAACTAATAACAAAGCCTGCGGGTTTTCCATTTATGACTCGTAAGCTGAAGCAAGGAAGAATATCTGATCACGAACGTCATGCCAGCACTGACTATGACGACAATGAAAAGATACCCAAGATACAGTAGATAAGGATACATATGTTTCTCCGAGACGAGAGAAGGTCTGCACACGCAATATTAAGTTGCGCGTACGTGATCTGTCCTATTTAATTTTTAAATATTGTAAATATATGAAAGGTCCGCGGCGAAACTTTTTACTTCCCTAAACGATGCAGAAACAGCTCCTCATAACTTGATGATTTGGCAAGACAACTGCAGTTATGGAAGAAACACTAGCATTTTCATCACCGGAGTGACTATGAATGCACAACTTTTGAAAGAGCAGTGCTTCTAGAGCCAAATTTTTGGATTCATTCAATCACATGGAGGTTCCCGTGGAGTTCTGGCTTACCTTAATCGGCTGCCATTTCAGTCACCCAAGACGGGTAACTCTCTACTACGCCCAAGAGGGGTTAAACACTGACCACCTATGGCAGTGGCTAGACTACGACTAATTCTTAAACATTTTTAAATTTATTAATGCATCAATTTGTTCAGATTTTGAAGAGTGAAGAAACTTGGCACAACTCTTATTTTGATTTACAGTTATAGAGAAAAGATAACCGATCAGGTTGAAAGTGCTTCTATGCAAGAGATGACGGCAAAAAACATGACAAATATTAAAGATATGACCGATTTTTTCGGCCAAATTCTAAATGCATCAGTGACATAAGAATGGTCTTTCCAGAACCACTAAATGTTTTATGAGGCGCTGTAAACTGATACTTTCTAATAAAAAAAACTCGCTTAATTTTTGTTATAACCCTCTTCCAAATCCTGCTTTAGTCGTTCATAACAGACCGTCGTGGACGTTACCCGTTCAGAAGCTTGGCTCATAAGAAAAAGATTTTAAAACTATATCTCGCTTTGTTACTTGTTATAATTTTGTATGTGTTGCATTCTGAACGAGTAGCTATATCCAAATAGTCGCACGTTTTGTATGAACACTTACATGAACCGACGTTTCGAGAAGAACTCCTCAGGGTTTATCTCTTTCCATTTAATTTTACACTTTATTAAGTTGTAATTTGAAGCGACATAAAATAAAACCTGTGAACTCTTAAACCTTTGCAATTCGCGTGTGGTGCACTGAATTCACAAAGCTGAATAAAATTAAGGTACAATCGTGTTAGAGCTTCAGGCGAACAGGCAGGAATTGACGCCACTGCCGTAGGGCTAAAAAGACGTCAATATGCAAATGAAGTTGTGTTGTTCATAATACTGAACATCGTGTACGATTAAATGCAAACAAAGTCGATATTAGTCTCAAATAACAAGTTCGGGAGACTCAATTCTACGGAAAAAATTCCAAGTGTGTCGCCTCATGCTGCAAAGAAGGAATTTTTTTAGTATGAAAAAAATGAAGCATTCACGAATAAAAATACATTTGTGGACAACAGTTTTAATAGGATAGGCGTAGTAAACAAGTGCACGAGCCTAGCAATCATTTTTCCATAGAAAATGCACTTTTGAGAATTCTAGCGCACCTATTTAAAAGGTCCTATGCGTAATTAGGACCCCCTCTGACATTTTCGATAATTACGGCACAAATTTTAGACAATTTTTTTTTGATGTTGTAGTTTATGTTTCTGCCAATTTTTTTTTACATTTGCAAAGTTGGCATAAAATAGAGGACTTTCGATGATACCGAAAAGCGTCAAACATAAGCAAATTCGTTGTCACTGACCAGCGCACCTGACGCCTTCAAACAAATCAGCAGAAATAATCCATTCAAGACCAGCCCCGTCGTCGTCGATCTATCATGGTTTGGATGCAAAGACGGGGGATTTTTTTTTTGTTGATAAGAGATTCATTCACAAAATTTCGCGGTATTTGTTGAGCAGAGGGCGTCTCTTAGTACCTGAACTGGTCCGCATTATTGAGTTTTTTTTTGGCATTCATTACCCCTAGGAAGGAGAGTTTACTTCTCAACTACCCTCGTCCGTCGTCGTCGTCGTCCGCGCATGGGTTGTGAATTGTTGATGGAGCCGGGACCGAACGACGACGACGATGGTATAAAGAAATGTGAATGCCCCCGGGCAGTCGTTTGAAAGCGATTAAAAAGAAATAAAAAAAAAGTCACGGCAGATTACAGCGGAAGAGGGCCGATGGGTGGTGGTGATGGAGGAGTATCGACGGGATGTAAGAAACTCGGGTGGAATGTATACGAGACCGGTTTGTTGTTTTTTTCGTGCCTCTCCTTGTTTAGATTAGTGCTAAACAAGCTTTTGAGAGTTGCTTGTTCTTCTGTTCCTTCGTCTTTTTAGTTGGGCCGCGGAAGAGCTTTCCTTTCTTTCAGCAGAGATATGGCATGTTGTTGTTGTCGAATTTTGTGTTTTTGCACTAATTGGATCAGCTTTGATGACGAGATTGGACGTGGAAAAGGAGGCGAGCAGCTCTAGAACCTTAGAAGTGGAATATAATTGACGTGGGGTGATAGGTATTTTTATTAATTTATGCCACGATTGGATTTATTTTTGAAGCGTCGGAATTAGAAATATTGCTTAATCGAAATAGAAAATGTTTTATGAATGAAATGTCCAGATTTTGAACGCTAGTAATTTTCATTGTACTGAACGTGATCGCACAAATCATTTGTAAAACTGTTCACCAATTTTGTAATAAATTTCAAAATTGGTGAACAAGGGAAAAATCGATTTTCAGAAAATCTTTCGGAAAACCCAATTTTTTCCAGTTCACAGTCAGAAAGAGCCGTCAATATGAAGTACCTAAGAGGCCTAATCGAATATTAGGATTTTATAAAAGGCCCGCATGCATTGTTGTGCTTCATTCGTCGCTCGGTAGCCGAATGAGAAGCATGATGCTTAGATGCGTGTAATTTGGGGATAAGCGATAAAAAAAGTTTAAGGTATTTTCCGGATAACAAACAATATTCAATTGGTTACGAATCTTGTAATACTCGAACTCGTTTCAAGATTCTTTTTGGCAGCCTTGTTTCAATTTCAGTGTTAACGAAATTCAAATGATATATATTAACAAGTAACTAATTTTCTTCTCTCTTTCTCTTTTCACCACTTAACAACACAGAATCAAACACACGTGCAGCAGACGCAGAACAATACGATTCAGAGCAAAATCGGCGGCAATCGGCCGGTCAAGGACAATAAACCAAGGGGGCGCATGACAGCGTATGCCTTTTTCGTACAAACCTGCCGCGAAGAGCACAAGAAAAAGCACCCGGAGGAGCAAGTCATATTCGCCGAATTCTCGCGGAAGTGCGCAGAACGGTGGAAGGTAAGTTCGCTACCGATTCGGTTTGGTCGCGTTTTATCTGAATTTATATTCACAAAAAAAACCAAAGAACAGTCTTAATAATAAGAACGAAGCAAACACAAATCTTGAGAACGTTTGATGACCTTGGGAAGTTTTGACGTGATGATTGGATTACTGTGTAATTTTTATAATTCGTCCCGGCTTAAGCGATTTTTCTTTGAACTGATACCATTTTGTCGTTTTTAGAAGATTTTTTCTGATTTGCACAAGTTTCTATTTTCGTAATATTTATTTGAAAAGACGATACTTGAACGTGTCCACTGGAAAGAAGAGAATAAACGGTTAAAATTCACCTTTATTGGAAACACCGAGAAAAGATATGTCCTCAAGCAGGAATCGAACCTGCGATCTCCCATGAGAGGGAGAGGTGACGATCTGCTTCTAGGAGACATTGGGGGTCGATGGGTCAATTAGGAGGTATTGGAGGCTGCGGCGGTGATCACGATATAGTTGGGAATATGTGATGGCATCATCACAGTTCCTCGATGGCGGAGTGGTTAACGCACCCAGCTTGAGACTGGGAGATCGCATATTCGATTCCTGCTTGAGGACATATCTTTTTTCAGTGTTTCCAATAAAATGGTGAATTTTCACCGTTTCTTCATTCTCACCGTTCCGGTCATTCTTTCTCTGTCTGTTTTCCAGTGGACACGTTCATAAAAATCCTTGAAAAAGGAAAAAAAAACAAAGACTCACGTCCACACAAGGAATATAAGACGATACTGACAAGCTCGAAAATGGTAATTATTATGGGATTTCAATAGCGTCCAATGGGGTTAAATCTAACGATTTGTTACTTAACCACTACACAAACAGCATACATGCCATTTTTTCACCGAAGGACAGCAATTTTCTTTTAAATTTCATCAGCTGAAAGGTTCGGCAATCCAAGATGTCTAAAGGTTAGCGTTTCGTACTCATCTTATTGATATAGTATCTTCGTTGAAAATTCAGCAATTGACGTGATGGGTGACGTATTTTGGACTGGATAACTGTGAATCCTGTAATTGTACTGACAATTTGATTATTTCAATTGCTGAATTTTAAGCAAACACTACCTGCCAAGTGGATTGAATTTAAATTCCTGAGTCTTCCGCATCTTGGATTGCTGAATCTTTTGGTCTGATGAAAATTTGACGAGATTTTGCTGTGTAGTATCGTTGCCTTTGACCGGGCAATAAGAATAGCGAGCCATAGAAAACAGAAGCACCCGTACCGTGGGACAATGCAATTTCTAATGACTTCAGGCAAACTTGGATTAGACCTAACGGGTTCATGAGATGGAATAATTTTAAAAACGCGAAAATGGAGCCAAATCTCGAGAAAATGTATTCTACAACTACATCACGTTCGTAATTGTGTGCTGATAATGTCCAGATGTTTAGCCCAGACGGAAGACGTCGTTCCATAGTCGTTTCTGACTTTCGAAGCCAAAGGAACGGATGACTAACTGACTAATAATTGAGCTTGCCTTTGAAATTTATGAAGTGTGAACCCATATTGCTTCTAACTGTAAGATATTCAGTAATGGAAGTACTTGAGTTTTGTCACTGCAATGTAATATCATGAATTTTACAGGTTCATTAATGTCAAAAATATATTGAGCGTGAGCATCGTAATACGTGGCCAACAACATCCTTGTCGTCAGGAGAGGAACCATGTATTTACAATTGTCACGGGAAGGTGTTTTTGTTATTGGAACGAGATAATCAGTTCTATATATCTAGATTCACCTTGACAAATGATGCTGCGATTGCATTCATGTGCCAACTGCTCTGGGCAGCCGGCTGCCGACAATTTCTGATAGAGGTATCGTTTGTTGCACTTCAACATTAGATAACCGCTTGTCAGTAGTGAGTGGCTTATGCACTCAGGTTTTTGAGTTCAAAGCAAGAATGTCTGCCCCAGCGAGCCTCTCTCTGCTCGGAAATTAAAAAAAAGAAATTAAATGATAGAAAAATGTATTCGTGATCGGATGACGGTAACAATTCAAGCCAGTTCGTCAGCTCATGCGAAATTATTTCGGAGCATAGAGTTATATCTAACACATCATCCTTCCCCCAAACAGTCAGAATGCTGAAAAATTTCCCATGTTATTCAGCTAATTTTCAAGAATGGTTTATTGTGCATTTCTCTGTAGCGTGGGCCTTCAAACGTCAGAGAAGTTTTCGTTTTGAGTTTATTTATCTCGAGATAGAGCAGTACAGAATTTCGGATAATCCCTTAAAGTTCAGAGAATTTCGCCGATTCTCTGGAAATCCTACTAATTTCAAACAATTACCACAAGCTCCTGTGAGTTTCTACGAACTACAGGCATATTGGATCTGCGTAGTTCTGATGTTCATAAACATCGAAAAAATGCGCTGAAAATTTCGGGAAATCCAGGAAGCTTCATATCAGCAAGGGCGAATGATCTACTAGGTCAAATCCCTAATAAATTATATAATACAATACAGATAATAGAAGTCTGGAAGCTCCCAAATATCAGTGGGTTCCTGCATAGTTCAAGAATCTCCTAAGAAATTTGAAATTCTTGTGAACGCGAATTTCTTGGAATTTTTACACCGGAATGTAAGATCAAGGATTTGGTTTATCATTAAATTCAAAGAACTATGGAACTCAGAAAACCATTACAGAACTGTTTAGAAAAGTCGTAGAACTTCCCTAAAAATTTACAAACTTCTACTCCGAATTTACCGTGTTCCAAAAAGTGTTTGTTGACATTTTCAGTAATAAGCTTTCAACAGAACGTTGCCAATAGCTATTATATCTGGCACAAAGAAAGCTATTAAAAATTGATGTTGCTGGACACTTCTTTCTTTGAAACTTTCAACTTTGCGATATAATTGATGAATTGAAGGCAAATACATTATTTTTTTAACGGATTAAATTTTATGAATTTTTGAAATGTTCACTGGTTTAAAGTAAGAATCGTTTATTTTAAATATGATGGAATAAAACTCTCCTTTTGGGACTATCCATATAGTGCGGTTAAGGTGAGATGGGGTTTAGAAATTCGCGATAAAAAGTCGATGGAAGTTTGAAGTAATGAAAACGTCATTTAGAGAATGTTTCAGAACAGCGTCTGGCGTATTGGAGAGCAAGATACACAATTTTTCTATGTGTAAGTGCGGTAGTGATTTTTTTTTCGAGCAAAAAGGAAATATAAAAGAGATGAGAAAAACTCAAGAAGCCTTGTCCCAATTAACGGGCCCGGCTGACATACTTATTTTCACCACGTGCTTACAAGCATTCGTTTTGCTTTGGTTTGTTGAAAATATGATCCAATGTCCCGGTCGCCATAAATTCTGCATGCAAGAAACTACCAGTGACCAACGCATTCAAAAGGACAAATGTTTGCACCTATCTATTTTTGCATCGTGGACTGTCGACTAGTAAAACGTACCCGATCGTAGCAATCGGGGATCAGCTGTTGTGTCACCGTGGATTGATGAGTTTGAAGCGTTTGTTTTCTTCGCGAGAGTTGGATTTTTTCAACCGATTTTCAGTGGTGGTTTTTCTGTAAAAAGACGTTTTTCATCAAGAAATTTTAGAATTTTTTGTCGTCCTGACCTACTGCAGGTGTAGTGTACATAAAATTAGTCAAATGTGTAGAAAGAAGATGTCTATTAGCCCTATTCAAGTGCTTGTCTGTTAAGAATAATACTGAGAGGGAAAAGTATGCAATTGGATACAGTCACAGATTTTCTGCAACCAGACAACTTGGAGATTCAAACTGTGTCGGGTGAGTTTAAAAACATTTTTCCGATATTATCAACACAAGTTTGTTGTTCGGTTAAAAAACAGACGGATCATTACAGTACTGTTTCCAGATAAAAATGTACATTATGAAGCACAATCCTCCGGATCCCCTTCAAAACGAGAAAAAACAGATAATCGCGATACACAACGCCTACTTCGATTCGTTACAGAGCAGACCCAGCCGAATGGAAACGCGTCGTCCCCCGTGTGCAACCAAGTTGCTGCTGCACCACGACAGTGTCGAAGAGGAGTGCTGCTTTGTGGTGCTTGTTAATGATGTTGTTGTTGTTGCTATTGCTGTTGTTCATTTTTTCCGTCGCGTCTACGTTTACTCTTACCTCTTGATGTACGTCTCAAGTATTGTAACGGTACTATTCGGGCCTCTTTCCATTTTTTCTTCTTACCTTGGTCGGACCAAGCCGCGTGTCACTCTGCTCGGAAAGGTGGCAAGACTGATGCGAGAAGGAGGACCTACGTGAATCGAAAGACGTCTCCTGGGGTACCTTCACGGTTGGTTGGTTGGTTGATGCATTCGTGGTGTTGTTACCATGGCGGGCCTGACCGAGCCGAGCGATAGTTTTAAAAGAAGGGGCTCAGCAGCGGCTGGAACCTGTTTGGGCCATTTTTATAGGTCAAATGTGAGACCGGCCGTGGCGGGTTTTTCTCGATGGTTTTACGCATGCTGTAACCGACGTTTCTTTTGTCCATTTGGCGGTGGCGGCAGTGCTTTTTTATGCTTCCTGAGAACGTCGAGCCGACGAGAGTACATGTGCCAATCAGAGGTGATTTAGTGCCACGTTCCGGAGAATTTCCGGAAAATTGATTGGTTCCTGCGTATTACCGGCGGACTAATTTTGAACAGAGCGAATTTTTTTGTACGATTCTATCATAAGCAGATATGAGAACCGTGACGAAATCTTAGAATCTATTTCCAAATCCAAAATTACCATATTGTTAACTCTAACTCGTGGCCATCACTCGCCCACAATCCCATGGTCTGTTTTCAGCCGATCCTAAGCGGATCCATGTACACGTACCCTTTTCCGTTATGTGCTTTTAGTGCGAAATAGATGCTATATTTTTGGCTACCCCACATATAAAGCTGGGACGGGACCATCGACCATTGCCGCATAACCGCCGTCTTCCCCTCCCCGATGGTGCACTGACTATACTATATAAAGCTGTAATGTCATGTCATAATAAATTATATCCACCCTCCTGGCAGAAATTTATTGCTATCCGGTTCCCTCTATCGCCGAGACTTACTGCCTTCCCTTCCCTCTAACACTAGCACACACACACATGTCACGTCACAACGTCCGGTAAGGAGTGTGCCCCGTGCTGTAAAAGTGTAAATTAAAACGAAAAGTCATTTATCAGTTCGACATTTGAGACGAATTGAAACTTTTCACTCCTTTGGTGAAATATTTCAACAGCCGATCAAACTGTGGCTAACCCATTATTCCGTTTGAGGACGTTTTATCTCACGAATCACGGGGGTTGCAATTTCCTAGCACAGCTCTCTGCGAGCTATCGATTTTCTCCCTTCGGGTCGACAAACCGAATCCTGCTCAGGCTGAAAGAGGTGAGACGAGAGAACACGTGAAACTGGAAACACGTGAATGATTGATGCTGTAATAAATTTAAATGAAACTGAATTTAATAGCAAGCGAGGTCCTTCCTGCCTTCGCTTTTCATACCTTTTTTTCGTTTATTGCTGCTTGGACCTTGGTCAGATTTGATGTTGAATCAAATTTACAACGCTTTAATTTCACGCCTGTTTGCCGCTCGCACACAGCACACTTGGATCCGACTACTCACACACTTTGATGAATAGCGCAACACTTAAAGATGTGAGCCGAGCGAGTGTGTATTGATTTTGCGTTTGAGGAGGCGAGAGATAAAAAATGCAAAATGATGAAAACAAATTAATGATTCATTTGATTATGCCGCAATTGAATTGGTGTGGCTGTCGGTCGGTCGGTCGGTCAATGGTGGTGGTGGTGGAGATACAGGAAAGAGGGGGTACTTTTTTATCGTGGCGGCTACATCTGCTCACTATGTACGAGTGTTTATTATTTTTTTTTCTTCGTCGTTGCCTGCGGGGTCAAAACGGCGGGTCCGCAATCGGACCAGCTGTTTGTAACAAAGTACTCCACCGCCCCTATTATCGAGGTGAGAAGTTGGTGGAGCCGTACAGACAATGAAAAATTAAAATTTATTTCTCAAGTCGATGCGGGATGGTGGTGGCTACTAACAACAGCTGGTGTGCTTTTAGATGGGGTTAGATTATGGATATTTTGTTAGATAATACAAAAAAATACATTTTTGTTTCTGTGAAGATATTCCAAGTAGTAAACCTCTTTGAATCTTGAATAATCTTAACTGTTTCCCAAAAATATCTCTTCGTTACATACGAACATTCTGATATCATACTATGTATGCGTCATTGCGATAAAGTTCAAATTAAATGGCCGTATCGGCAATTTTGGCCTTTATGGGAAAAAACTTCCAAACGATTGCTCTATCGACCATCCTTTATCCAAATATTAGCCTGTCGGTCAAATGACCCTTTCGATTAAAAGTTTTGGTAAGCCAAATGGCAATTTTAGCCAAAGGGGATTTTTTTGCTAAGACAATTTGGCTCATGGTGTCATTTGATCCATAGGGGAAAGAGACACTTAGCCGAAAGGAAGTTTTTTGAGCGAAAAAGCCACGTCGCCGAAAGGACTATTTTCGTTGGAAAACCCATTTGGCCAAACGTGCCATTTGGCTGCAAGGCTAAGTGTCCATACTGATCCTAATGGCCATTTGACCGGAAAAACCATTTGTCCGAAACGGCAATGCCAGACGAAACGACCATTTGGTCATTTGACCTATAAGGCAGTTTGATCGAAAGAACCATTTGGTCGAAAATGGTTAGTTGGCTGAAAGGGTCATTTGACCAAAATGGCCTTTTTAGCCAAAAGGGACATTTGGCCGAAAGGTTCATTTCACTCCGAGGGTCATTTGACCGAAAATGTTTTTGAGCGAAATCTCCATCCGGTTATTTTGTCGAAAGGGTACTTTGAGTGAAGGATACATTTAACCGAAACGGCCATTTTCTTCGAAAGGGCCATTTGGATGAAAGGGAAATTTGGCCAATAGTACATACTGACCGAAAGAGCTATTTAACCGAAAAGGTCATTTGTGCGAAGAGCAATTTTAGCCGTAGCAGTTATTTGTTCTTTTAATCACAGGATGATTTGAGCAAAAGAGCCATTTGGTCGAAAATGGTCATTTAACTGAAAGGACCATTTTTTTGCCGAAAGGGTCATTCAGCTGAAAGTGTCAATTGGTCGAAATATTCATTTGGCCGAAGCGACCGTGCGGGTGAAATGGAAATTCGGCCAACAGACCATATTGGCCAAAATGACAATTTGACCAAAACGGCCATTTGTCCAACATGGCACTTTTAGTCGAAGGGGTCATTAGGGCAATTAGTCCATAGAGCGATTTCAGCGAAAGAGCCATAAGGTGAAAAGAGTCAATATGTTGAAAAGGGCCATTTGACCGAAAGGGTTATTTTAACCGAAAGAACTTTTTCGGCCGAAAAAAGTCATTTAGTTTGAAGGGTCATTTGGCTGGAAGAGCCATTTGGCCGACAGTGCAATTTGTCTGAAAGGGCTATTTTAGTCACACTGGCCATAAGGCCGGCAATTTTAGCCAAATGGAACTCTTTCGACCAAATAACTCTTTTCGGTGAACTTTGCTTTTTCGACCAAAGGGCCGCATGAGCCTAATGGCCCTAGCGGCCAAACCTGTTAAGAAAAATGATAATTTCAGCTGAAAGGGCCGTTTAAGCGGACAAGCAACTGGGCCCATAGGATCATTTGGCCGAATAATCCATCTAGCCGGGAATGGACATTTAACCGAATGGGCCATTTGACCTACAGGGCTTTTTGAATGAATGACTCTCGTTCCATTGTTTGGACCCTTCTTAGACTTAATTCAGGCGTTTATGCAGAATAAACAAACACGAACATGTACCAACGCGCTTCGAATTCGCAGTTGAGTTGCAAACAAAGGGTCGTATAAGCTGAATTTACGTAAATATTTCGCCAACCTGTTTGGACGATTCAAAACAGAATAAATTCAGCAACTGTTCAAAGACAAACTAAGATTGTCGTGATGGCAAAAGTCCGTCAAGTAAAAATAAATGCTGTCTCCAAACAAAACTAAGAGTCAGAACAAAGAAAACGCGCTGTCACGTGCCAAAAATAAAATTGGACAATCAACACCCGAATTGGCACGAAAATTTGGTATTTTAAGCTGGACTGCCGACTGTATTTTGAAGGAAAACACCGTCATTTATCATAAACGTAAGGCAGCACCAAAATACACAGCGGAACGAATCGAAAAAAATGCCAATTTGCTACCGTACACTTCACTGTAAACACTTTTCGAATGGAAAATTCGTCATCTTGGGCGGTCAATTGTACCCTACATTTTCGTAGCGTAAATTAAGTGGAAATGATAACTAGTACACTGACAACATTGAAGTAACACCAGAAAATGATAAATAGGTTCGAAATTTGAGCTGAAGGTGTTGGTTGGTGTGGATAGGCATTTCCCAAAAGGGCGTTTCGTTGCCTCTGATCCGTCCAAACGAAGCTAAAGCTGTTACTGCGCGAAAAAAGGGATGGGTTTCGTGAATAGACTAAAAAACCCTTTTGTACCGAAAAAGAAATTATCAGCGTTCACCAGTCATCTTGATCCTGTTCGCGGAAGTGGATAAAGAATCTTCCAAACATCCTACTGCAGCAAATCTTCATCTATTTCAAGAAATTCTAGCGCAGAAATGTTCCTCCATTCTAGTTCACCGCCAATCGCTCGGACTTCATATCAGTTCCAGATGCCGCTTTTCCTGCTAGCCGCTCACGAGAGATGTCATATGACATGTTTTGAAATAGTCAAATATCTACTGGAGATGGTGTATTAGTAGCAGTTAGTCGCAACATGAAGGCACACGAATTGTAGAAAATACTTGCTGGGATTGGTTCGAGCAAGTCTGGACGATAATAGAGCTTGGTGACCGTAAATTGTCTCACCCGATCGTGCCCGTCATATCGAATATGTTGACACACACACTGCAGCTTAGTTTTTACCACCCTAGAAGATACTAAAACGATAACTTAGTTTTTACCATCCTAAAGAAGATACTGGGATGATCGTACTACGAGACTTCAATTTTCTTAGTATTTCGTGGAAATCTTTCCCCAATGAATTTCTTTGCCCGGAGGCCGATCTCTTATCTCTTCACTCAGCGGCAGTGAGGCTTCGTAACAGCTACAATTCATCCACGTTACTATCAATCAATTCTTTTTGCAAAGAGAACAGCCGTCACCTTGATCTTTGTTTTGTCAATGATCTATTGATCGCACCCTGGTGCACGGTTTTATTGTTTCGGTCCTCTTCGTCTTCTATAATTTCCATAAAAGAGCACGTCGCAGTATCTATGATCTTCTCTCTACGCTGGATTGGCAACGGTAGTTGTTTCGATCCTTCCTCGCAGATCGAGAGATAGTGGTTATCATTGGAAACTGTCAAGTACCAACACTCACGTCTACGTCAAGAGTACCCCAGGGAAGTCGCTTGGATCCGTTGTTCTTTGTGCTTTACTTCAACGACGTTCATCGACGTGCTGAAGACTCCGCGCCTGTGCTTCGCAGATGATGTTTTTCTCTTATCCGCTCAACTGCTCATTTCAGGACACGAAACTCAGACCCCCGTCAGTAACTCATCCTGTGATGAAACTGTACTGGATTCTTTGTCAAGCAACATGGCGGATTTCAACTACGACAAAGACAACGGGCACACTTTCGACACGTGGTTTTCCCGTTCTCTTCGACAAGGATGCCGCCAGACTGGATGACGCCGCCAAAGTGAGACTTCTACTGAGAAAACTGAGCCCACCGGATCACGAGCGCTACAAAAGCTTCATTTTATCAAAGCTAGCTCGTGAATTTTCGTTTAAAGAAGCCGTCGAAAAATAAAGTTTGTTCGGTGCTACGGTGTCTGTTTTTCGCAGATCGTACAACTGTCTCCAAACAATCAAGGAGGACAGTGATGATTACCTTGCTTATTCATGTAAGGTCAATAGAGCTTGCGTCGATTTTAAGCTGTCAGAATTGACAGAAGAACAGTTCCAGTGCCTGATTTATGTCTGCGGTCTCAAATTGACCAAATCAACAAGCTCAATGAAGCGGCGGAATTGACACTCCAACAAGTGGTAGAACAGTGCAACAATTTGGTTAGCCTAAAACCGGACACAGTGCTGGTTGAAAATCTATCGTCTGCAGTGAACATAGTCGCACACAAACACATCCAACCCAAACATCAAAGTAAGTTTTTGGGAAGCAGCAGCACTAACCGGGAACGGCCCGGGACACTCTGCTGGTCGAGCGGGGCTATGCATTACAACAAGGACTGCCGGTTTCGTGACATGAATGTGGCAAGTATGGACTCAAGGAAGGGTACTGCTCGTGTTTTCCTTCAAAAGGCTCTATGAGCACCACGACACCAAGCGAGTAAAGGCGCTATAACCTAGGCTCATTAGCCATGGCATGGCTAAATAACTCTGTTTCATCCCATGTACCAAAGGAGTGACATTAACCCTCTTAGCCAAGTCACTCCCAACGATTTATTAAATCCCCATCAAACGGTCGGTACGGTTGTCCACGTTTCTTCCTTATTCAAGGTTCAAAATGGTTCGTTGAATAAGTTCTTCATTACATGAAGAACTTATTCAACGTACATCTTTGAATCATTTTCATTCTGTACGCTGCACAGTTGGCCTGGCCGCTTTAATAATTGTGTCACATAGCATATGTACCACAATCATTAGTATTGACAAAAAAATTGTGGGCGAGCATCTGCAATTTTCCAGGATCCCTACATGTATTGGCTGTTTATATGTAGACTAGACTAGACATCCGCTCAATTGCACATTTCAGATTATTTTAAACAACGGTTTAAAACCTTCGCTAATTGGTGTGTGCTCGGTGATCTCGTTCTAACAGAAAAAAGTCCCGAATAAAGCGTAACAATAATATGCTCCGATTACAATTTCGACGTATTCCATAAATTTCAGTTAGTTTCTTTGCTAGTTGTTGTATAGTTGTTTTATTTTAATTTTATTATTTTGACGAATTTCAGAATTAAATTCCCATGACGGATAATGTCCAACCCTTGATTAGTCACTCTGTTTGCATGGAAAACCAATGGATCATAGAAGGCGACTACATACAACGAATTGAGATAGCGATCTGAAGGGGAACCCATCAGTATGGAGACATCCAAAGATTCAAGTGTTATGACGCTGGTATCCACAACAAGTACCAGCAGTGGTAGGGTAGAGAATGAGGCAAAAGGAAACCAACGCGACAATTTCTGGAAAAGCGAGTGTTCACCCCAACATCACCCAGAATGATGCAAAATTTGGCGAAGGTGAGAAAAAAGGTCGACGAGCTTTTTGAGTTCGTGAAGATGAATGTGCGGCACAATCTGTACACCCAAGTCAATCCGTAAGAACTGTTGAACGTAAGCGTAAGGTGCTCCTGGTAAAAACTTAATCAACCGGAAAGGCTCTGAAGATAACCATCGAACACGCAAAGGCTGAAACTGAAGAGACATTGAAGAGTTACCGCAATACTCGCTGGAAGAAAAGACTGAGAGACATGCTCGGGGAACAACAGGACTCTAAGAAACAAAAAAGCGAGGAGGAGTCAGTCGGCGATTAGAGGACCTTGATTGGCGCGGAAAAAATGACAGCAAAAGAATGAAACAGAATAAGAAAGAAAAATGCCAGCCTCTTCGAACCATAAAACATGCGCGGCTCATTTCTAGAGAGTGAGTGAAGACCCGGAACTGGCGGAGACGTGAGAGACCCTCGTGAAAACGAGACGCACTCAGAAAGGAAACATGACCTCCGAGTTGAAGAAGGATCCTTGCCTCAAGTGCTCGACCTAGTGTGCAAGGGTCTGGACGAGATCACGACCGAAAGGGCACTAATAGAGCAGTGTAACCTAGATGTACCGGCCACGATCCGGATTAGGAAGTCATAGAGGGACTAAAATTCTGGCGATTCGAAATGAAGCTTTTCGCGCAGAGTTGTTGGCAACACTAACGAAGGTATGTGACGTAACAGTACCGAAGCACTGCCGCCATTCGGCGTATTGGTAGAACAAACGACTCAGCACCCTCCGTATTGCATAGATAAAAACTTGAAGACGCGAAGCAAGATCTGAAGCAGTCAGGGAACACATTTCGGGCGGCCTGGGCGATTTTTAAACGTGAGATAGTGTACTGAGCAACTCCACCTGCTTCAAGAAACTGAACAGAAAAGCAGCACCCCTAGTACAGCGTTTATCGTGTTGTGTTGGCCAAGAACTAAGTGTCCACGGACGCAAGTTGCACGGCGCTCTGACAAATTGAAGACGATCGTGGATAGTCTCTTTCCGAAGCATGACCCAGCTGCATGGTCGCCAGCACCGGTTCGTTGACGCAGATGGTGAAAATGTCTGGGATTATTGGGACTCAAACGACGAGCTCCTCCTGGCAACAATAGCAGCGATAAAAACGTGAGAGCTTCAACTATTTTAGCAACGCTTACTGTCTCATAGTTGAAGATGACGGATTTTTCATTTAATGCTGAACTCATTCTCGGATCCGGGTCAGGATAGATTTGCTCGAATCAGCATAAGCGAAAAGGCGTTCATTCACTCACTAAATTACTCTAATAGGTCAATCACTGACAATGTCCTTAAAGTTGAGACTGTCCATCTGGCACCTTCTTTTACCCGTGATGTGAAAATAATATCGTGTACAAACGAAGGGAACATGACCGGTAGAAATTTTCCTCTTTTGTGATGCGTTGTTGTTATCATTCACGATGTGAAAAAAACAGCAGAAATAAACTTCATAAACCGGCAAATCGTTGATTCCTTCCAATGCTCGCGGCCCGATAGCCGCTCGATTCCTCCCACCCACACATCCCATCGCGTTCCACCCCCCACCCCAGAACGACGGGACGGATACGCGTGGTATATACCACGAACTTATGTACATTTCAATCTCCTGTTCCGATTCGCTGTTGGAGTGAGCTTCAGGGATCCTGAGCGGCGGCGGCAGCTACGATGGGAGAGGTGGAAATTGGTACGACAGGAAAATGGTGTTAGGTTTCTGCTGATTGAAATTAAAATTAGTTTGCACTCGCCCTAGGGTGGCGCCGCTTCGTTCCGTCGTCCTTCATTCGAATTGAAAATTTGTCATGATTATGGACAGGATTTTTCAATTCGTTCGCTCGGTGGTTGCACTTCAACTTATCGTTCGTCGGGTTCGTCGATTCATTTTGACAAGTCAAGACCTACCTATAGAAGGAGGGAGGAAACATTTCATCACATTTGAATTATTTCGTGAATGCCCCGCTCTGCATCTAAAGAGCATTAATTTCGCTGCCAGATGAAAGATGCCGTTTTCGCTGCAACTGCTCCATCTCTGTCACTGCCGCGCCGTCAGGCTCTGGTGGCCCCGCATGTCGCCTCTGCTGTGATGGTACAAGAACGACACACGATTGTGTCCCTATGTACTAGAGTCTCGCTGGCGTGTGCTGCATTTTATGTGCTACACACAGAAAGAGTATGTAGCCACATTTATTTCAATGTGCTTGCATCAGTAAATGGAATGGTAGCAGAAAAACATGGATCGCACAGCAGCCTTCGACTTCCGCACAGCCGGTCCGAAAATTGCCGTTGGATGGGGGGGGGGTCCAGTGTCAAAGTACGATTCATTCGAAATGGGATTCTGTCGTTTGAGAAAACGATTATTCAGATTTGGGTGGTGTTCTGAACAAAAAAGTTAACCGATAAATTTGATTTCGTATTTTATGGACGGCACAGTGCTACTTCCGTATTTTTTAGATGGTCGTTCATCATCCTGCCATCCAGCGTGTGTATTCCGCTGGGTGTGCTGGTCTGTGTCGGGGTTTTAGATTATTCCACTTGACGTTGCATAGAAAAGTCCTTTTTATGGTACTCGGGGCTGGCGCCGCCGCCGTCGTCGCTGTTCAAGGACCGCACCAGAATGTTTTGAAGTATTCTAACGAGCCAATGTCAAGTTAAAATATTTTATAAAAGGTTTTTTTTTTCGTGCCGTTAGGCTGGTTGACGTTTGGTCCAGTGGCTTTAGACAATTGATTTGGAACCTTCTAGCAAATTTAAACAGCGTTCAGAAAAGAAATTTTGAATGAATTATTCCTCAATATTTTAACTGTTGGAAGCACAGTACTTTCGATTTCTCATCAAGAGGCTTCCAAATGGATGCGCCCGTTTTAACATTTACGAACCCAGTCGTTTCGAGACTGTAAAGACAATATTTTCGACGTCAAATAACTAATTTTTATTTAAGTAATTCAAGAAAATTCAACAAACATCAAAGAATTTATCTGAAACTCAGAGAAGCTTTACCAACGACAGGCAATTTCTATGAACTGCGGAGTTTCTGCTATCTTCAGTTATATTATATAGCAAGTTTCAGGAATGCTCTCTGTACTCCAAGAAATCCTCGACCTAGAGGGGATGGGAAGTTCTGGAAGATTCTGCTGTAATATCTGTCGGTGTGCTAAGAAGTTCCGTAACCGTTGGGAAAACTCCTCTGCATTACTTGTAGCTCTACGAACTTCAGTAAAGTGGCGCGAGTATTAACAAATATTAAAGATCTTCCTTAACTTCAGAATACACTCAAGTTTTTTACGCGGATTTTGAAATTTACGCGGTTTTCATTTACGCGGTTTTCATTTACGCGGATTTTTGAATTTACGCGGTATCCATTTACGAGGTTCCCATTAACGCGGATTCTTTAATCTACGCGGTCTTCATTTACGCAGATTTTGAAATTGACGCGTTTTCATTTACGCGGCCTGTATCCCCCGCGTAAAAAAAACCTTAGCGTAGTCCTAAGTCCTAAGCAATTTCTTCGAACTTTAGTTATGGGATATTTGTATTTCTGAATCTTGTATAGCTTCGGATACTTGAACTTTTTGGACACTTAGGACTTCTGGACTCGTAGAACATCCGGACTTGTAGGACCTCTGGACTCGTAGGACCTCTTGGCTCTTAGGACCTCTGGACTCTTGGGATCTCTAGATCCTTGGGATCTCTGGACTTTTGGGAACTCCGGACTCTTAGGATCCTTGGGCTCTTGGGACCTCTGGACTCATAAGACCTCTGGACTCTTGGAACTTCTGGACACTTGGTGCCTCTGGGCTGTTGGGACCTTGGATTCTTGGGACCTCTGGATTTTTGAACCTTTGGACTCTGAAGTCTTGGGATCTCTGGACTCTTGAGATCTTTGAAATCTCTGGATCCCTGGATTCTTGGGGCTTGTAAACTTTTGGTATTTCTGGACCTTTGGACTCTGAACTCTTGAGTTCTCTGAACTCTTGGGACATCTGGGCTCTTGTGAACTCTGGACTCTTTGGGCTTCTAGACTGTTGGGACCTCTGGTTTCTTGGGATCTCGCACTCTTGGAACCTCTGGACTTTTGGAACCTCTGGACTCCTGGGATCACTTGATTATTGGAGCCTGTGGACACTTGGATCTTTGGACTTTTGAGATCCCTGCACGTTTGGGATCTCTGGACGCTTGAGATCTCTGGACTCTTGAGATATCTGGATTATTGGGATCTCTGGACTATTGGGATCTCTGAACTCTTGGGATCTCTAGACTCTTAGGATCCTTGGACTCTTGGGATCTCTGGACTCTTGAGGCCTCCGGATCCTTGGGATCTCTGAACTCGTAGGACCTCTGGACTCTTAGAACTTCAGGACACTTAGGGCTTCTGGGCTGTTGGGACTTTGGATTCTTGGGACCTCTGGACTCTTGGACCTTTGTACTCTGAAGTCTTGGGATCTCTGAACTATTTGGACCTCTTGACTTTTGGGATCTCTGAACTATTTGGACCTCTTGACTTTTGGGATCTCTGAACTCTTGGGATCTCCAGACTCTTGAGATCTCTGGACTCTTGGGATCTCTGGACTTTTCGGATCTCCGGACTCTTAGGATTCTTGTACTCTAGGGATCTCTGAACTCTTGGGTTTTTTTACTCTTGGGATCTTCGGAATCTTGAAATCCCTGGACCCTTGGGATCCCTGGACTCTTGGGGCTTCTAGATTTTTGGTATTTCTGGGCACTTGGACCTTTGGACGCTGAACTCTTGGGTTCTCTGAACTCTTGGGATATCTGGGCTCTTGTGAACTTTGGACCTCTGGACTCTTGGGTCCTCTGGACTCTTGGGTCTCCTGGACTCTTGGGATCTCGCACTCTTCGAACCTCTGGACTCTTGGGATCTCTTGACTTTTGGAGCCTGTGGACTCTTGGATCTTTGATTTTTGGACTTTTGATATCACTCAACTCTGATGATTTTTGGATTCTTGGGAACTATGGATCCCTGTAACCTCTGGTTGCTGGGGACTTCTAAACTCTTGGGGCTTGTAGATTCTTTGTATCTCTGGATTGTTAGGATCTTTGCACTCTTCGGAAATTTTAACTCTTGGAATCCTTGGAATCGACACTTGGGAGTTGGGACTCTCGTGACCACTCTTGGTACTTTTTGGGACTCTTGGGACCTTTTGGGACTCTTGAGACCTTTTGGGATTCTTGAAGCCTTTGGGGAATCTTCGAACCTTTTGAAACTCTTAGGATCTTTCGGCACCCTTGGTACCATTTGTGATTCTTAGGACCTTTTGGGACTCTTGAAGCGTTTGGGGACTCTTGGGACCTTTTGGAATTCTCGAGACCTTTTGGGACTCTTGGGACAACCTTTTGGGACTCTTGGGACAACCTTTTGGGGCACTTAGGACCACCTTTTGGTACACTTCGGACCACCTTTTGGGACTCTTGTGCCCTGTTGGGGCTCTTGGGACCTTATGGGACTCTTGGGACCTCCTTTTGGGACTTGGGACTACCTTTTATGAATCTTGGCACCACTTTTTCGGACTTTTGGGACAATTTTTTGGAGCTCTTGGAACACTTGAGACCACCTTTTGCGGCGCTTGGGACCACTTTTTGAGACTCTTGGGACACCATTTTCGGGCTCTTGGGATCACCTTTTAGGAATCTTGGGACCATCCTTTGAGACTCTTGTGACCACCTTTTGGGACTCTTGGGATAACCTTTTAGGATTTCTGGTACCTTGTGGGGCATTTGAAACCATCTTTTGGTACACTTCGGACCACTTTCTGGGACTCTTGTGCCCTGTTGGGACTCTTGGAATTTTATGGGACTCTTGGGACCACTTTTTGGGACTTGGGACCACCTTTTATGAATTTTGGCACCACCTTTTGGGACTCTTGGGACCATCATTTAGAGCTCTTGGGACCCACTTTTGGGACACTTGAGAACACCTTTTGTGACTCTTGTGACCACCTTTTGGGACTCTTGGGACCACCTTTTGGGACTCTTGAGACCATCTTTTCGGACTATTGGCACCACATTTTGGATCACCTTTTGGGACTCTTAAGACCAGCTTTCGGAACTCGGGACCATAATTCCGGACTCTTGCGACCTTTTGGAACTTTTTGGACTCGTGACTTTTGGGATTTTTTGGACCATCTTTTGGGACTCTTGATACCTTTTTAGGACTCTTGGTACCTTTTAGTAGGGTCACCATACGTCCTGGTTTCCCCGGACATGTCCTGGTAATTCTCTGACTGCCCTGGTGTACTGGGAAGTCGAAGAAAACGCTTGATTTTTTCCGCTTTTTCTTCTGTGATCCTAAAATTTTTTTTTGGCCTTCGCTTTATTCACACGGGTCCATATCTCTCCGACGTCTTTTTAATCTCAAATTTCTATCCTAACTCGCAGATCTGGAGCTAATGGTTGTCATTGGAGTCATTGCCAGGAATCAATTTTTACATCAAGGCACAGGGAAGCTACTTGGGACCGTTGATGTTTCTGCTTTACTTCAATGACGTATTTAGTGCTAAAACTCAGACGATTTTAAAAAGATTACGTCTCATCCACTCGATTCAGGTTGACAGAATGCTCCAACAACAGCATGGAACCTTCGCTGATGGTGGGGTAGCAAGCGTGTAATTTCGAAAAAGTTCTCGGTGAGACTTTCTGGAAAGCTCTGGTCACCCTATCTCTTAGGACTATTGAAATCTTCGAGACCCTTAGAACATTAGAATCTTTGATGTTTTGGAACCTTTAAATTTCTAGGCACTTGGGACTTGGGAGTACCCCTTTACCTTCCTGCTGTCGATTTCTTGTAGGTCTTGCTACTGTTGATTGCCTATTTAAGAATGACTGGAGTTTGATGGTAGCTTCGAAACCTACCTCAACTCGATTCATATATCGTCGCGGGAAATTTTGTTCCTTTTAGGCCTGATTTTTCCTTTATTCTCCTATTTTTCGGTGTTGATTTCCTGTGGCCATAGGCATTTCTTGTTTCTAGAAAAATATGTAAAGCGGGCCTAAATGCAAATGAGAGCCTCTTTGTGTTTATTTTCCGTTTCGATGACACACAAAACTTTCCAACATTGTTTCAATAAGTATCGAGAGTGTTTGATGTCGTCTATCATATTATGCTAAGCAAATGTAACCGAGTTGCCGAGTTGTAACCGGAAGAGAGAGAGAGAGAGAGAGAGAGAGAGAGAGAGAGAGAGAGAGAGAGAGAGAGAGAGAGAGAGAGAGAGAGAGAGAGAGAGAGAGAGAGAGAGAGTAAACGATGAGAGTCGTTTAGGCCCTTTTCACATGTTTGTCCAGATTTGTTAATTTATGATTTTTGCTGCCTATTTGAGACTGACATATCTCACCATAATACGGATTCTCGCGGGAACGAGCGGAAACCAGTCCCAATAGGTTCAACATAGAAACGGTTACATTTGTACCACTTTTATAATATTCTACCACTATCCTGTCTACGAGAGAGAGTGAGAAGGGAAAAGGGCAAGCTAGTTGGTTCGCCGATGGCACGCTTATGTAAATTAGTCTTGGGAGGTTGGTAAATAAGTCGAGTGATTTTTTTTCTGTTCTTTTTATTCCAATTGTGAGATTTTATGATCAATATCAACGTTGCAGTAATGTTTTTCACGCACATGGCTTGAATGGCTTAAACAATATCGTTTAGGGCAGCAAAACTCGGTCATTCGAAATAATGGGAACTTGTAACTCTCAAGGCCCGTTTGGGCTCCTAAGAATTTTAGACCCAAGAAAACATGTCTTTCACTAATATATTGTGGTGAACGAGTCTTACGTCCATCAAACCATTGCTGAATGACTGTCTATATAATGTGTTGTTTTTTTTATAGTGTTTCATTCTCTACAGCTCTAAAAAGCACTCGGAATATGCAAACAACGTTATATAAACGCATTAGTACACGCGAAATTACAAACACGCCAACATACGTACAGCTACGTGATAAGGAGAGCACGTACAATAACATACAAACGCTCGAGCTTTTCGCAATAAAGAAATGGTCAAGTCGATTAAAACAATGTATGTATTGGCACATACGAATTATGGTGGTCCCAAATGCCAATATGTAAACGGCTACAGGATTATATAAACGATTTCAAAGATGTGGAATTACAAACACGTAAACATACAAACACACGATAATACAAGTTTGGTGACGAATGCGAACATGCAATCGCGATCATCCGCGCACGTCATTTAAAGCGCGCACCTATAAACGCTCGCTCCCACGCGATCATGAAATCCCGCTCGACATTCAGGACGACGGATCGCAGTGTTTAGTCGGTGATATTTCCCTTCTCGTCTGCAATTGTAGTGAGTGATTCTGACGGAGCACAAGGCTCAACAGAAACCTTTGATCCCTTGGAACTTTTGTACTGGTGAGTTGTGTGTACTCTTGAGTCTTTTACTCTTGGGATCTGCGGATTCCTGGGACCTTTAGACTCGGCACTTTGAGCTCTTGGAACCTGCCCTCCCGAAACTTGCGTTTCTTAAGATCTATGTACGAATATTATTAGATTCAAAGATTAGACTACTCTAATCTTTGAATTCATGACAGTCTAAGACTAGGAATTTTGAACTCTTTGGGTCTTTTAGGTCTTTTGTACTCTTAAGATTTTTATATTTCTAAGTGTATTTTTGGGACCTATGGACACTTGAGCTCCTGAGACTAGTCGTTTCACTAAAGCTCAAATTTGGCGAAATTTGATTATCAGTACCATCTAAACTTGTAATAAATTGGAACTAATCGGTTGTTTTTTAGGAACAAGGACATACCAGCAACGACGAGGCACTGGCAGTTGAAAAAAAACATCAAGGATTCCGTTGAAAGCCATTATCATGATACTGGGGTCCAGCGATAAGTTTACTGACCGCTTACTTCAACATTTGAATGACCTAGCAGAAAAAAAAAACTCAAAGAACCAAAATATGACTGAAGTCACCCGTCCACCTAGTACCGATATAATATTCCAATTTAAAGTCAGCCTGCAGATCAGCGCTAGTTTGGAGCGTTAGGCACAGAAACATGAAGCAATCTTCGTTGCCCCAGCGTCGTCGTTCTCGTCGTCGCCGTTGACGTCGTCATCTCCCTGCTGGGTGCTGCCGTTCGTTGGTTTGCTACGGTGTTATATGAATGTAGAGAATGTAGTATAGTTATGTTTGTACAGCCCGAGCTTTGCTGGTTGCTAGCAAGCAAGCAAGCGAACGAGAAGAGCCCGTTTTTGCTATTGTACATAGCACCGGGGCCTGAACATACACGCTTTTCCCACATCGATCCTATTACTCATCCCACCAGCCAACGGCTCCGGCCGACCCAGGAAGTGGAAAGCGCCTTCCCCAGTTCTATGTCTATGTACATATACATAGAAAATCTAACCCCCCACCCGACGACTCCTCATTCTCTTCCACTTCACTTCCTCCCTTCGCGCTCCGTGGAGCATGGTGTTATCCTGCTGCCGCACTGCTAGCACTAGCACGTTCCATTTTTCCATGATTGCCTCCTTGTCTTCATCCCCTTCTCCACTCCTCCTCAACGGCAGCAGCGCTCGTTCAAACGTGGCAAACCGCTTTCCTATTTTCACAATCCCCCCCCCCCCCCTCGAAAGGTCGTCACCGTCATCGTCGTCGTCGTCGACATCGTTCTGTTTTTCCATGCCAGCAACTTTCATCCTCTGAACATTTCAAACAGCAAACCGTGGTGGCTCAGTCCGCGAATCAGCTCAGAGCTCCAGCGCGTTGCTGCTGCTGCTGCTTTCATTGATTTTTCCGAAAAAGGAAATGAAAGACCGTTTCGGTGTGACGGCAGCAGCAGCAGCAGCGCGGTGTTGGGTTGGCTGGCTGGCTGGCTGGTGTGTGCCGATGGCAGATGGGAAATACCGGTCCTCGCTCTAGCAAAGGGAAAACGAAGTGGTGGTAGGGGGGGACAGAAACGGGCACAAAATTTATATTATATACTTGTGTGGCGCTGTGCTCACAGAACCTCGTCGTCGTCGTTTTGCTTTAGTCGCTGCTGCTGCCAATGCTGATAGTGTTTCACCACTTGCGCCTCCAAACTTATTTTTCCACCAATCGTCTTTCCTCGTCGTTGTTTTATCCTGAAAAGAAGGAACCTTTCGGCACACCGGAGACGCATGGTTGGCGAGACAAACGATTGATATTAAAGTCACATTGTTAAACTATGAAGGTTCTTTCGTGTCAAACGGCAAGACGAATGACTAGAATCGTTTACTCTAGAAAAAAAGCTCCGGCTGATTATGTAGAATCGATTCCCTCGAAACGGTCGTGATGTTATTTACGATTCAATCACGGTTGAACTGCTTGTGGCCGGCTTCAATTTTATTAACACTTAACTGTATTTAGTTTGGCGGAAAATTATTGCTACTGGTTTAATCGCTTATTTAGGGTCTCATTTATCGTGTTATCACGAATATATAATGATTTATGAACATTGAATACACGAAATTGTGTGTTTAGCTTTTTTTCTGCGTGGCGATGGCCATATAACAATTCTTTTTGAATTTTGAAAAATGGCAAGCGTCAAATAAAACGCTTTTTAGGGTATTGCCCCGATTAGTGCTACTTTCTACCGTACCACTCATTTTGAATCTCCGCCCAAATTTGTACAAATTATATCGTCCACATACATACCTAAGAAAGGTATGATCATAAATTTGAATAAAAACAAGAAAAAATCTATACACTCCATTCAATCAAAATGTGTATCCAGTATTAAAAAAACGGCAACATTCCCGAAGACACGATCAATTGATTCAACGGAGTGACGATTATGCGGGAGAAATACGCATTGTTGTGTCTGAGAGGAAGACAATTGAGCTTGTGAATAATTTCAATTTTAAAACATACGAAGACTTATTTTCGATTCGAAGGAAACTTTCCATCCACGCCTATTCAATAATGGGTATCATTGAAATTTACTTCACTGCTCGTCGTTGCAGTTGGTTTAAAAACTAGTTCTCAAGATTTGAAACGTTATCCTTCCCCACTCTCATACCCCCCTTAACCCGTTAATGTTAGAATGTTAATGCCACTATTTTTTGCTTGCAACCAGACGATGCTGGATAAGGAGAAACAGCGCTTCCACGAGATGGCCGAAAAGGACAAGGCACGGTACGAGCTGGAGATGCAAAGTTACGTTCCACCGAAGGGCACAGTCGTCGGCCGTGGCAAGAAGCGAAAGGCCTTCAAGGATCCAAATGCGCCCAAGCGGTCACTGTGAGTATATCATCCTTTCACTAGTCACTCATCCAATGAGGAGGGGACGATTTTTTGCTAATCATCTTTCTTTTTTTTTTTTTGGGGACAAATTTTAGATCGGCGTTCTTTTGGTTCTGCCACGATGAACGGAACAAGGTGAAGGCACTGAACCCCGAGTACGGAGTTGGTGATATCGCGAAGGAACTCGGCCGAAAGTGGTCCGACATGGATGCAGAAGTTAAATCCAAGTATGAACAGATGGCGGAGAAGGATAAGCAGCGGTACGAGGCGGTAAGTAGCTTTTGGGTTTTTTTTTGATTCGGTGATTCATCATTTTGGTGATGTTTTACTACATGGTGAACTATTGGGAATCCATTATTCTTCAGCGCATTGCTACTAAGTTTCCTTTTTGGAATCCTTAAATCCATGTATAGATCCGTTCATTTGGTAATCTATATGATACTGAATATTGCTGTCAATATTTTCAATTGTTATAGAGAGAGAGCTGGATAAGAGAGGAAGGACCTTTGAAAAAGTGCGTGTACTGTACTATTTGTAGAGTATAGGCAGCTGTAAGGTAACCAGTAATTCGTCGTCACATAATTTCTGGGTGGAAAATTGTTTTGAAAAGCTTTCTTTTATTTGGTCTTGGCAGTACAAATTAATATTTAATGTAATGAGCCAACAACTGTAGATGTTTAATCGAGTAAAATTATTATTACTCTTTACTTTCCATGTACTGTAAGTTGCCTGAACACATGGAAAATTTATATTTTCTGAGCTTTTAAATATGTTGAGTGTTTGCAATGCAAAACAGCTCATGATGAAAAGAATGAATAAAATGAAAAATCTTAAAATGATTCTAAAGTTCAAAAGAAGGCAACATAACAGATATCAATCCATGAAATTCTTGTGTTCTTTTCTAAGCTAGAAATCAATACCAATATGTTTTTACCCATAAAGGACCAACGCAACGCTCGCAAAGCTGAGATGCTTATGTCTATGGCATTTTTATCCGATTCGAACACTTTTAGATGTTTTCCGAGGGTATGTATCAGCACTTGAATGCTGTTTGGGAATTTTAATGGCTGTCAGAATTCTTGGAATTGCCTCAGAAGACAGTATCTTCTCATGGTTATGGGACCGTTTGATAGTTTAATCCGGAAACGGTTATTTCGGAGTAGGCTCCCGTGGGGTTCTGAGTGACCGTTCCAGACTCTTGAGGCAGTTCCATGAATTTTGAATTTCTAGAATTTCGTTGATGTTTAAAGATCGTGTCCAGGTACTGATGAAATCCTCCTGGGATCCGAATTACCGGGAAGCAGGTGAGCTAATATGGTTCATTTTTATAAATTCTAGAAGGGAGGGAGCAGCATTCGGGAGTTTACCGGTCGGTTAATGGGGAGTTTAATATGCAGGGAAAGTACGCATGGTTCGGTCTGAGTAAGATGACGGCTGATGTTCTTTGTTATTAACCAATGAGTGACCTCTGATTAAATGGGGCTGTGGAAAAGTAGGCACAACTATATGGTTTTTGGGCGGACGGGTTGGTGTTGGGTCTGTGGCCTTCGACTGGCATAGTCCATTCTTGTTGCTAAGGAAGTTTTAATGACTGGTTGGTGGATGTGTGCTCCTACTTACAAGTGATTTGATTAATTCGCAAGGTTTTAATAGAAATCAACCATTGATCTTATTTAACAAAAAGCGCTATAATCTAAAGTCTACAACAAGTACAAAGTTAATACTTCCAGAGAGATTTCTGAATTACACTTACCTAAATTCTGCCGAGGACCCTTCATTCATGTCTTTTCAAAACGTTAGGACACACTCCGCTCTTGTTTGGCGGGCTCAATTAAATACAGATTCATTTATTCCACTTTTTACCTGATATTCAAAAAAAAAATACAGATCGATTTCACGGTTAAACGCTTTGATCGTACTGACGGTATGAATTCTTCCCGATCGGTGCTTGCTTGCATAATTTATCAAACATTCTTTCCTTCTAACTTCGTTGATGATGAGAAGTTCCCTTCTGGGTGGCTATTTTAGTAACAATTGGCACTCTTGAAACATTTCTTAAAACTTGTAATGTGCTATAAAACTAGAAATGCTACTTTGGTAGAGTCACTAAATCAGTGATTCTCAACCTGGCGTGCGCGGACCCCTAGGGGGCCGTGAAGTTGGTGCTGGGGGCCCGCGAAGAAAAATATATTTTTCGAGCCCGTATTAAAATTTCAAGTTTTGTTTCCTAACAAACTGAAAATAACATTGATAGCATACATGTTTATCCGTGGGGGTCCGCAACCCAGGGTGATTTCTAAAGGGTCCGTGATACGAAAAAGGTTGAGAACCACTGCACTAAATAAAC
The DNA here is from genome assembly GCF_030247195.1 of Topomyia yanbarensis. NCBI lineage: Eukaryota > Metazoa > Arthropoda > Insecta > Diptera > Culicidae > Topomyia > Topomyia yanbarensis. The sequence continues at coordinate 213,667,016 of NC_080670.1, read as the reverse complement.
CAAGTTAGCAGGGGTCATATAGTGACAGAATTTCGAACCAACGTTGCTGAAGATAATCAGGAGCATTTACTGTTTTATAAACGCTATCCGATATTCGTCTGTTACTTTTGCGGAGGCTAAATTATGTATGTACAGGATAACACGCTATCGGCCGATACAAGTTGTGATCGGAGGCTTGTTTACTCGGTTTCGAAAATGATTATCACCCTCACTTGCCTCCAATCGTGGGGTACAACGTTGGTCTCAAGGAGCATTTCTAACCGATTCTTCAGAAAGTTGAATTTGACTCTTTCTAACCCCGAGGTGTTATTGTTGCGTGACATAAGAGTAAATTAAAACTCTACCATCGAAAACGGTGAGGAATGGCAAAGTGAACTCCTCTTCTGTGTCGCCACAAAATCTGGACAGACCTTTTTGGTAGCAGTGTATTTCTAACGGTTTCAATATTTACGGCTTTCGAACCGGACTCGGACCGGATCCCAAAGAGTATCAATTGACGTTGATGATAGATGTTAACGAACCGGTGCCTATAGTCGCGTGCTTTGGCCGGTTTTTTGAATTTATTGGGTGAAAATTTTGATATGAATCCTTGATCACGGAAACACATAAGCAAGGCTTTGTTTCACCGCAGCCAGTCAAGAACTCGTACCCCTCATTTGAAATAGATTTTTTCGAATTTCGTAATCACGTATGTAAGCTTCTTTAATCAATGTTTATGTTAATTAACTCAAACCGTAGCGATGTTTAAAATGATCGTGCATCCCCATGTCCTGACGTGGGAGTTAGTCTTCTAGAACTCTAGACGCGGTGCGGGTAGCTACTCTACTATTAATGTCTTTAACCTTAATTAAAGTTAAAGCCGTAATAAATAGACAAACAAAGACTTTAAGATCCCCAAAAGCACACCTCGATCCACACGAATAATTTTTACATCGTGAAAATAATACCTACGTCGGAAGGAATTATTTATTATATTATTGATAGAACCAAACTTCGATTGGATACTTCTTCAATTTCACTGTCCAGCAGAGTTGAAATTCTAGTGAGAGCTAGTTCGATGAATTAGCCTTCCAACCCTAGTAACAATTGTGGTTTTATGATAGTTTTATAGCCACTGATAAAATTTAGATTGCACTTGTAGTGTGCTGTAAAACTTCAATTGTTACTCGGGAATGATACGATTATTGCCTGGAGGATCAATTTAAATGGTCAACTTCTTTGTAGATATTTTAACTGATGGGAGAACGCTATTAAAAAACTTCTAAGAGGAACAGAAATGTTGAAAGCTGCTTGAATATAGAGATAATTTTGTCAGTTTTATCTCTAATTGAAATATAGATACATCCATGAAGTACAGAAATTTCCTGCCCATTTACAAGTTTTCCAAGGAAATGAGCTGTAAAAGTATAACAGTTCTCCAGATTCTACATTTGCCAACTCATCAAAGTACTCTTTTCGTGGAAGCTTGGGGGGAGGAAATGATTTTCTTCACAAAACTTTTAAATCAGGTTTTTTACGCGGTTATCCGTACCGCTTGAAACCGCCTAAAACTACTTGGAAGATTTTTGGAAAAATGGAAAAGACGGACCCTGAAGACTAATTATGTTGTATTTTTCTGGTAGAGTAGTGTGACTTATGCTCACAATTTCAGGATCTCAGTCACGGTTTCCGTAATTTTTATTCATGTTATCGTGATGTTTTAGTCACAGGTAGAGTGATTTGTGTTCGTGATTTCAGTATCTTAGTCACGATTTTTGATATTTTAGGCATACCTGGTGTCTTTCATGTTCATGATTTCAGGACCTTAGTCACGATATTCGCAATTTAAATTCACGTTTTCGTGATATTTTATTCTTAAGCTCACTTTCAAATTTGACACGTGGAGTAATGTGACTTATGTTCGTGTTTAATTACTATCAGATTTTTTATTCGGACAAGTTTGTGAACTACACAACGAACACGATTTCTGGCTCCCCCCTCAGCGCACCTATCGTTTTCTGTCCGGACATCACATTGAACCTTTTCAAATGAATAACGATGTTCGAGGTCCTAATAATTTTCTTATCTGCTGCTCGCATCTCTTTCGAGCCGCTAGAAGCTGTGCATAACTATGTGATATTTCACGAAAAACCCATTTTGTGAAAAAGTTCACTTGAAAATTTCACGACCATGTGCAGAGTTGCATGCAATTGAGAATAATTACGGATGTCTTTCAAATATCACAAGCACAAGACCGTGAATCATTTACTACGAATCATGAACCGGTTCATGAATCCATTTTATGATCTTGTGAATTATTTCACGGGCACGCATGGTCAGGTTACTTATATGCTAGTAATACTAGCAATCACGAATCAGTTCACGTTTCCATGAGTAGAATTTCATGATTTTGTGCTATTTCACAAGCTCGAATGATAAGTCATGACTATTATACTAGGAAGCATGAACTAGTTCACGAATACATGAAAATTATTCCATGATTTTGTAAACTATTTCATGAGCATGGATGTGACTAATTCGCTAGAAATCATGAACCAGCTCACGTATACATGAACAAGATTTTGTGATTTTATTACCTATTTCAATATATTAGGAGCCATGAACCAGTTCACTATGATTGAAAGGATGCAAGACAAATATTCCGGGTTTCGTGAAACAGTTCACGAAAGAAAATAATTTTGCTTCGCAACCACGAAAACCAGACCATGTTCCAGATGTAACAAATGATGAATCACGGTTACGTCACATAGTCGGACTCTGAACATTGTTCCAAAAGCTATAGATGAAATCACGATTCGTCTACTTAACGGAAGGTAGACGGAAGGATCAGACTCTTCCATAGGTGTCGTGGAGTTGCTGTTTATATAAGGGTATAAGGTCTAGGATTCGCTCCAAGCAAGCGATGCGACATGTAAAGCATGGTTTATTTAGGTAGTAGTTTAGTTGATTATCGAGTACACGATTACTCGGGAAACAAACAAAAAATGTGTAGTTTTTGGTTCTTTTTAAACTCTGGGTGGCCGGCTACCGGGAGTATCCTATTTTTTACTGTTATTGTTGTTTATCAGTATGCGATCGGGCTGTCTTAACAGCCTATTTCTGCAATCTATGTGCATTAACTGTACACCTATCGTCTCTCCGTTGCACTTGACAGTGTCCTGAGTACTTTATGGTCACACCTATGACCGTGCACCCGGCTTCCCATGAACGTTTTGGCGGCTCAGAGGCTATCCGTCCATGTTGCTCAGAGATACATTGCTCCTCCTTTGCATTGAATTCGCTTCTGTCTCTTCTTAATCTCCTATTTGTCTCCTAGATCCGAAGGGCACCAATCGACTATTAATGGATACGGTAAACATACTACAGTGAAGACCTGACTTTATCTACCCCCGAGTTTATCAGCTTTTTGACCCGATTTTATCTGCTTCTTATAAAAATTGATAGTGACTCGAACAGACCACACCGACAAATAAATAATCATAATAACAAGTCCAGAATAATTGACTATCTCGTAGGTGCCAGTCTTGCACTCTTTTCCTGGACTAGCCTCATACCCACGGTCATACGAGTCGGCAACTAGTAGGATCCACATGTCCCCCACCCAAGCGAATTGATCAACTTGCAAGTAGGAGCATATATCTACCAACCGGCCAAGAAGACTTCCGAACCAACGAGAATGGACCATGCCAGTCGAAGGCCATAGGCCCAGCGCCATCTCGTACAGTTTCCGAAATTAGAATTTTGTTAGTGCTACCTACAGATTTCAATTCAAAGTGTCTCATTTCCTCTTGTTAAACTCGCTTCCTGCTGCTCATCTCTTCCGGAATTTCGACGCCGTTGGTCGACCGTCTCATATAAGAGATCTATTTTATCGAATCTTCAATTTCTGTTGGAACTCGAATACCAGACGCTCAAGGAGTTCCACTGGCTTGAATATCAACTGCCTGAAGCGAAAAAGACATTATTTATCACATTAAAAATATACCCCTATCCTATAATCAACTAAGGCGGTCCGCCGATTCTAATGCAGAAACGCTAATGATGTGACCATCAAGAATGCGTCAGAGAACTCTAATTGACCCCCTTCGATACCAGTTTGGCCTTATCAAGCCGTAACGCGGGTGGCGGCCTGAAAACTGTCGATGTTGCTCCAAATGTATGTGGTATCCAAGACTGACTTGGATAGTTCCATCGAGCCTAGTTTTAATACCTTACATAACTAGACTCACTGTTCTCCATTCACCCACTACCGAGAGTATTGTATGTTTTCTAAACAAAAGCAATTTGTTCTGTATCGGAGGTAATAACGACATAGATGTTGCCTCATGTTGCAAGATAATACAGCTTTGCCAACCGATTTTGGGAATCATTTTTTTCGATGTAGAAATTCCGTTATTACTCGCTCTACACCATCATTATAAATTACGATTGTTACTGGCAATACTAGCGATAGTGGAAAACGCGGAAAAAAGCCTGAGTGTAGTTCCCTCAATGAGCCCAGTAGAACCGCACTTTTCAGTTGACAGTTTGACAATCAAACTTAGATAATGCTGGCGCGAAGTATTTCTACAAAAACAAAAATCGCTTAGTGTGCCTTAGTCTTCTTCTCGATGTTTGTACGTGCTTCTCTAAAACAGAAAACAGGCATCATTCTCGATTGATATGAAATGCAATTGCTTACAGTTCATTATGTTCATTGATTTATTTTTTTACATTTTAAGGTTCAAGTTACCTTTTTTGAGCATGTGTTAGATTTGAACGCTGGGTAATATGGGTAGGAAAAATTATTTTCAGCTTTGCCACCAGATTATCCATTTAAACCTTTTCAAAACTCTAAAAGAAGAATATCAGCCGATTTATTAGATCACAACGATTCAAATCATACAAAATAGCTGCTGGAAAAGACTATCGGTTTCGCTAAATGGTGCTTTTGAAAAAGTGGCTTTGATTTTTTGTCACACTACCACACCATGCTGGGGTACGCAACACAACTGCGCAATGAAAAAATCACAGCCACTTTTTCAAAAGCACCATTCAGCTAAGCCGATGGTTTTTCCAGCAGGTATTTTGCATGAATTGAATCGTGATGATCTAATTAATCGACTGATGTTCTTCTTTTAGAGTTTTGAAAAGGTTTAAATGGATAATCTGGCGGCAAAGCTGAACACAATTTTTCTTACGCACACTACCAAGCCTTGAGGTAACTTGAGCCTTAAAATTGTCGTACATCCTTATGCCGTGCCGTGGAAGTGAGTCTTTTAGAATTATTATTATCTCCACCGAGCAAGAGTATCCTCACACGCACTAGCAGTCTTCCCAAATGAACATCGAACACCATGTTCGCCCTAGTTCTGTGCTCTGCTCATCCTACACCATCATTTCGTGTGCAAACTCGAACGCGCTAATGCGTACCAAAACACGAGCACATGTTCGTCTGCACAACCGAACCCCATGTACGTACGCGGTGTTCGTACACCCAGGTTCTTGGTACTAGTTTTCTCTTTCTCTCACCCAGCATCGCTAGCATTGACTCATTCTGTTTTGTGTGCGCCTTTCCTATGTAAGCACACGGTGTACGTACACGGTGTTTAAACATAAGTTTGCACATCGTTCGCTTGGGTTCGGTGTTCGATGCGAACCTGTACACAAAGGCAAAGCACGTTTGAGGTTGAACGCGTGCACGAAATATTGTACATGGGTGCAAACTTGTCGATGTTCATGGGAAGACTGCGCACTAGTAAGCAATGTGCAAAGGTCAAACGGCAACAATTATTTTCGGTTTTCTTTTTTTTTCTTTTAATGTTCATATTTGTAAATGGCCTTTTAGGTCTAAGCCATAATGAATAAGTAAGCAATAAACATTTTTTTTTGCATTATTTATAGAACCAAATTTCGATTTGATACTTCTGCAATTCCTCTGTCAAACAGAGTTGAAATTCGTGAGCTAGTTCGATCAAGTACCCATCCACTGATACGATCATTGCAAAGAAGACCCATTTAAGCGGCCAACTTCTTCAAAAATATTTTCACTGAAGGGAGAACACTTTCGAAAAAATTTAAGAGTAACAGAAATGTTTAAAGCTGTGTGAATATAAAAATAATTTCGTCAGTTTAAGACTTCAACCCAGTCTCTGATTGAAATTTAGGGACATCCGTGAAGTACTGGAATTTCCCTGGCTATTTGTAAGTTCTCCAAGAAAACGAGTTGTAAAAGTCTAATAGTTCTCCTATTTTACATTTGGTGGTGATTCATCAAGGGATCTTTGGCTCTTTTCGTGAAAGTTTAGGGAAGGAAATGATATTGCTCCACGAACTTGTAGGCCAGGTGCAGTCGGTTTTTTAGGCGGCTATACGTACCGCTTAAAAAACCGCGCAATTCGAAAATCCGTATAAAATTTTGAATGCAAAATATTCGGATTTGATTACGGGGCATTTCGCAATTTACGCGATTTCTGCAAAATTATTTTGAGGCCTCTTGAGACTAATTATGGCCAACATTTCATCAATAAGTATCTTCGGAATTATGTCTTAACGAGTTGTTGTTCGAGGACGATCTTTAACACCATTTTGAAATCCAAGATGGCGAATCCCGGTTTGGGTATTTTCACTATAAATCAATCGAAATGGGTATTTATGAAATGGTCTTGAAGGGTGGATGTTGGAAGTCGACGTTTGACGCCATTTGGAAATCCAAGATGGCGACTTCCGATGAAGTAGTTTCGGAATGGTTTTGTAGGGACTAGAGGTCGATGTTTGACGCCATGTGTTTTACGCGGGGACTACGAAACGCGTCAACAAAATGCGTTTACTCGAAAATTTGCGCCTTCAAGCTACTAACATCAATATGGGATTTTTTTTATATGATTGGTAATAGAAGTCGTGAATTGGAACATTAAATTTGTCATTATTAAGCTATGATATTTCTGGACTATTATAGGAAGTTCGTTAATATTCGCATTACGCCATTATTATAAACTATTTTGCCACTTATTAATGAAGTCGTCTTGGTTTTAAAAATGGCGCTAAACATTAACCTACCCACTGGTCAAAACCATTCCGAAAATACCCATATTGTTGAGGTGCGGGCCATGAGGAGTCTTCAAAATCCTTCTACCATTTTTCCGAAAATATATGGTAAGTCTTTTGTATTCAAAAGGACCTATATTAAAAAAATCGAGTTTATTAGAAAATTCGTGTAGAAAAAACCTTGTAAAACCTGTGTGTAATTCCTTCAGGGATCTCTGCAAAGCCGAGCTTTTCATTTGACCATCAAACGTAAGTATTAGTCGTTGTTGGCACAAAGTTCTCTTCGGTATTTCTAAAAAAATTGCTTGGGGCACCTCAGTCTTCTTCTCGAAGCTTGTATGTGCATGACAAAAAATACGGGTGCTTCCCAAAGTAGTAACACTTTCCAGTATTCTTCTCACAAGATCCACCCACATAATGTAAAGGATTTTCGAAACAGCCAAACTGCTTTTCATATGTCAAACGCTCGCCGTCGATTTCAACTTTTTGCGCGGGGACATAGACGCGATACGCAAAAGATTTGGCGCAACTCTGAATGAGCTTATATCGATCACGACCGTATAATGTTAAGCATGAGTCTGTGATATCTTCAGAATGCTAAGCGATTTAGCTCTTGTGCGGTTGAAGATCACAAACGATTCGACTAACATCGATTGGCACTACTTCAAACGGGGCATCAGTATAATGGATTCCAATAGTCATCGCCTTTGTCTAGCTTAGTATCTCCAATAATATTTTTTTTTCTTTTCCCTCTAACCAAAAACAGGAAATGACCGAGTACAAGCTGAAGTGCAAAAACGAGCAGCAGGGCGGCACGGCGCTGAACCTCGGCGGACTGCAGCAGACCGGCCTCCAGAATCTGCCCCAGCACGTACAGCAGGCAGCGGCCGCTCAGCTGCAGGCTCAGGTGCAGCAGCAGTTGGCTGCGCAGGCGGCTGCTGCAGCCGCGGCAGCCCACCACGCCAACGACGACGATGACGATGTCGACGGGGACGAGGACGATGACGAGTAAAATCAAGCTTTCGATTTGTATTATAAATATTTTCTTACGATGATATTAAGCAACCGGCAACAGCAGCAACAACAGCAACAACAACAACAGCAGCAGCAGCAACATCAACAACAATCAGGAGTAGGAGGAGGAGGACAGTCAGCTCTACTAGCCAGTTTGATAAACCATCGACAGCAACAGAAAAAGAAGCCACAGAATAAGGACGATGGCGATGTTGAGCAGGACAAGTCCAACTCACCTTCGGCTGCTGCGACATAATCAACAATACATACACAAACACAGATTGGACGAACAGATAATTCGGGAAGCCTCCGGTAAATGATAGGATCTACTCTCGTCCCGTCATTCGCCGTACGCCGACGGCTTGAGGATTCTTAGATGCTGTTCTGTTCCAAAACGCAATAATCCTTCCATTAAACGGACACATCATTTCAATGGTTGTGTCTGAGCGAGTTAAATTTGTGGAATAGTTACAGAGCAGCTCAAATTGGTAATATTTGAGAACGAACATCGCGATTCGTTCCGGTCGTTACCAAATTGGAGGCTCTTGTTGTTGTCTTCTGAAAAAGAAACGCTAGCAAACACACTTTTTCAACAGAAAAATTCAATCATCAATACACAGACGTAATTTCCAATCGAATAATCAAAATGAATGGGAATGGCTTGTGGCAGCAAGCGTTCGAATTATACAGAAGAAAACTAATTCAGAAAATTCAGAAATAAGTGAAACATTAGTTCACTTAAACAAACTAACAAACAAACAAGCACACACCGACAGAAAAGTTAAGGAAATATTTCTCAATACAAAATGGGAAAGGTTGATAATGTAAGCAAAAGATAGAGAGAGTGAAGAGAAAGAGAGTTAAGTAAACCTACAGCAACTACTAAACACATACACACACACACACACAGTTTTGAGACGATATTAAGTCGTCCAGTACTGCGTCGATGGGAGTACAAGCGAATCAGAACAATAGGAACCGAGGATGGCGCGATCGCGTGTGTGGGCTTATTTGTATTATATACTAAGCGAAGAGAACAAACACTAAGCTGATTTATTATTTTCATGAACTCTTATACAATGTCATCCCCCAACCCACACACAGACAGAAACATTTTCACATCCGACATCCTATTTGTTGCTTATTTTAAGAAGGAAGGAACCATAAACATTTAAATACGCAGAGAATTATAAATTGTAAACATTCGATATTTGCTGTTGATATCAACAAATTAAAACAATTAGTTTTTGTTTTTCTTCGACGACAAGAGACGATCCCCCCGACTATAGTTTGGATCGATCGTAGCAAGCTATGCGGAAAATCATTCAGCTGTCAAATCTTTTCACATCGCTTGCATCAGTTCCATGTGTTTTTTTTTTTTCAATCACTACTAGTGAAGTGCGTAAATCAGAGTTTTAAAAACTGTTTGATCAGCTATTTCCATGACAAATTCGGTAAGTTTGTTCCGGTGATTTTCACCAACAAATCGGGTCAAAAATTTGACATGCCCTACAGACATTTTTTCTCATCCGAATCGGATCCTACCTGGACACCTTCCAGGAAGCCACGTGGCTTACACGAACGTGAAAAAAAAACTTCAATTAGTACAACCAACAATCTAATCTTAGTGGTATTATTGGCGATCGCTTTTTTCTTTGCGTTTTTTTTCTGTTATATCCAATAGGTCAACCTTCTTTGTTATATCTTTATTGGGAAACGAGCGAGCGGGTTGTTTGAGTGCGAATGCTGACCGCGTGTGCGTAGAGTAAGTAACCGGTTGAACAGAGAGAGAAAACAAAAGTAATGTACTAGATTAGCGCCCAGAGATTAGTTCATTAGTTGCGAAACTGACGAAACTGCGTCTTCGATCGATCGTTGAAAAAAACAAACAGGATCATCCATTACAAGAAAGGGAGGAAGGAAATCGCAGTTGAAGGTGATTTTTTTCCAAGAAAAAAAAAAAAAGATAAATAATTATTAGTTTTCCGAGACGAGAAATCTCTTAAAATATATTTTCTGACGATTTATTTTTTCTCACTCATAGAAATTCCTTTATTTTTATTAATGATTACTGATTAAAAGTAACCTTAAGTTTGATCTACTAGAATGCATGCTTAATAAGTGTTAGATTTTGGGCAAGAATCAGGCAGTGGGCGAGTGGAGAATTTGCGTCCCCTGCATGTGTGATGTGTGCCCGAGAAAATGAATTACCTACAAAAAATAAGAAATTATTTAGCAGTAAGAGTGCAAGTGAGAGACTTTTTGATGAACTAAAAACGAAAGAGATAAAACAGCGCTTGAATTAAAAAAAAAAAGCACGGAGTATGAGAACTGTGGGAGTTAAGAAAGAGGAGAAAAACGCATTGAATAAGATACAAGTTTGATCGTAAGTTAGCTAACACGGACACACTTATCTCTCAATGTAAATATTAAACGGAAAAAAGTGAACAAGAAAATCATAAGAAAAAATCTAGACAAGAAACCTACCACATAGAAAACCGCTCTCCGACCCACTCCGATAGATGCGGGGTGCACATGCGGGGGTCATCTTATTTGGATATAGAAATCAGAGTTTGATCGGAAGTGAAAAAGAAAAAAAAGTGAACAAAAATATACTTATAAATAAAGGAAAACACGCATTATAAACAAATTATTACAAACAAAAAAAAAAACAAGTAAAAAGGTAAATAATTAACAAGTAAGTTTTAGTGAAAATAAACAGCCAGATAAATTAAAACAAAAGTAACAGAGCGACGGCGAGAGATGAAGGAAATAATAGTGAAACTCTTGAACTCTTGCACTCTAGACAGAAACCAGCAACAACAACAACAACAAACAGAACACGAAATCACGTTGATACAAACAAGTATTTGAAAGCAGAGAACCACACACATAAAACACACACACACACACACTCAGAGAGATGAGAACACATGCATGCAACCAACCGGCAATCGGAGAAAACCGGTCCCAAAAAGACGCCACACATGGTAGCGACGTTCCTCCCTGGCCTTTACCCGGGGTGCACGCGAGGAACGGCGTGACTGCAGAAATCCAGTAATAAGCAAACAAATATTTAGTGATCGGTAGAGAAGTGAAGCAAATAAAAGATTTACATTAAAGGAGAATACAAAAAAAGAATGGAAAAAAATACAAACGAAAGAGGAAAATTGACAAACAGCAGAGAATACACAACAAAAAAACAAGACAAAAAGTTACGCTCATATTCAACACACACACAGTCACACATACACAGAGAAAGACACGGACGTTCGACCGAAAGAAAAAAACGGAACTAATCATACACAACACATACACAAAGGAAAACAGAAGACATTAAGGAAACCGCATCTCGATCCCCCTTCTTTTGTATATGTAATACTGTACGTACGTTAAACACATGTAATTTTACTGAAGACAAAATAAAATGAAATTAATTGAAAAAAAAAACTAATTCACGGGGTTTCTTTTCGAGTGGGTGATACTATCGCAGCCGGGTGAAGGCGTGTTACTTAACCATGTTTTGGATTTACAGCACCGTATATGACGTTCGAACAAGTCAATCTATCAATGATGTTCACATTTTTTAATATCAAGTGTTTGTAGTTCTCAAATATCCAATGACCGTGGATAAAGACAGAGTAACAGAGATGAGGATGAAGACGCTTGCGAAGCAAGGTTCTTATGCGGGTCGGCACCACACCGAGTTGTTAATATAACTTTTGTTTTTCGTAGGATCCGAGTTGGTTGACCCTCCAGCTCGCTCCAAACTATCGGTGATGATGGCTGCTAAGAAGAATTGGAGAATTTTGGCGTAGCAATGTTTTTTGTTTTCTCGCAAAGAATTTTTTTTCACGAGTAAGGTGAAAATAACGCAATCGAAGTCGGTCGGAAGCAAAATTCTTAATCGGAAGTCTTATTCGGAAAAGAAGCAGCGATGAAGGAATAAAGGACGCAACGCGTACATCTGTGCAAAGGTAAAAACTTTTCAAACTGGAGCTACCGGATGGAAGCGCATACCTTGAAGAGCTGGGATTCGTGCACTGTAATCGGAAGAGCCTGGTGGAAAAGGAGTATTTTGTCGATTTGGCAGAAGCTACCTCAAAAATCAAAGAGGAGAAGGAAATACTAAATGAAAATTAGTCTTGATTAACAAAATCGCTGACGCGCGCCTCGATTTCATGAAAGGGAAAGATATATGGACTACGTAGGAGCATCTATTTGAAAAGAAATGGGTTGCTGGACTCTTCTATTTGCTCAAGCAAATGGCGATGCTAAAAGACGACGAAACTCGTTCACTGGAAAAGTACATAATAACGTTTGAAACGAATATTCGAGATTTAGGGTCCGCTGGAGTAAAATCGATGAAAAAGTGATCATTTTCAACTTGCTACAATCGATGCCTAAGACACACGATCAGTTGACCGCTTTTGTCGGTAGAAGCGGGAAATTCGTCTACCGTGTCATGCATGTCACAAGAGAGCCACAAGGAGAAGGCCAACATTGCTGACGTTGAACATGATGTGACAGTCTCCAATGATAACTATTCTCTTCCGATCTATGGCGATCGCTAGCATTCCATACTGCTTATCGCTTACATTAAAAGAGACAAAGTTCATCGATTGTTCATGAGATACGTTGTTTCGTAATTACCGCCGGTTCCACCCAGGAGCGTCCTGTCCTGTCATCGTGACGCATTCTGTGCCGGCCGGATACAGCCGAGCTCCCATGTACAAGATTCTGGCGAACCTGATGTAGATAAGTAAGAGCATCAATGTCAATGACGGTCCTCTTTTCTTCACAACTTGCGGTCAACGGGGAGAAGTAAGGCACCAAACGTTCATTAAGAAACACCACCCGAAAGACCTGTTCTGACTGGATCTGGACTCGGCACATTTTGTGAAGCGAAACATTCGAACAATTTCATAGTGAAACACGAAAATAAACTGATCAATAAGGCAACGAAGAGATGAAGAATATGCAAACATCTTTCTTTTCGACAGCTACTTCGGGTAAACGAGAAGTTCATAATAATCCAATGCTCTTGGTGTTTGACATGGGTGACGATGAGGCAGAAAAATCTTGTCCAACCCGTATACATTAAAAATGACGCCGTCCAGCTGCCAGGACAAAATAATTACACTCGTACTAAGGATCCCAATCACCTGCTCAAACTACTCAGCCAACATTCCAGTCCGGATGAGCCCTCAATTTTCTTCAACGCAGAATTAAACGAAAGCTCCCTCCAGCATTAACCCTACCACTCGCTAACGATCCACTACTACAAATTTGCCAAACAACAATCATACATGAACGCCACATTGACGGCATGAAACTGGCCCTGAACAAAAACCAAGATCCCTTTTTTGTATAACGGTAGCAAAACTAAAACCATCCATCCGTGACGGCCTAATCCGTATACCCTCATATAACTTCATCAAACACTGTTTACCAGCTAGAGGACAGCTAAATCGATTTCCGTGTACGCAGCTCATCTTGGTTCGATTCCCAACCCCCGCACATAGGGTTAGAGATTTTTCCAAAAGAGATTTCTCTAACCCGAAAAGAGACGAATGGCCCTAAGATTAAAACCTCTATAATCAAAATGAAAAAACGACGCTTTCAATCTATACTTCCCACGGCTCCAACAAGGATCGCAGATAAGTGCCACTACCATTGACCTACTAATAACTAACTCGCCGCAGTCAATCATCACAGCAAAAGCAACGAATCAGGCAACCGTAAACCCATCGTATAACAGTTAGAGATTTTCGTTCAACAGACACTATTCGACTTCAAGCCCACTTCCAAACACGCAACTTCGACAATATGCTAACAACTACTAGTGCCACACTTCAAAGCAGAACTCACCGCGGAACTCCAGATGGATCATGGATCGGCACGTATCTGACAAGGTAATCACGGTGAAGGACAGACAAACGCCCTGGATATCAGCGGAAATCGAACAAGCAATCCATTATTTCGTGTAATCACAACCGGAAAAGAGGCGATGCACAGTGGTGTGATTACATTCGGAAACCTGACAAAGCTACGTCTCTGATTTCGGCAGTGAAAAAACGGTACGGCGAACGTTTATTTCTCAGTTGATCTACCAGCTAAAAATCTATGGACAAATCTACGACGCGAAGGAATCTGCAAAAGCAAAACTGGTGTTCCATCCCGATCTGATGGAACCCGAACAACTTAATCGATTCTTTTGTGAAGGGTATCGGCAACTGCAGAACGCCGGGTTAGCAGGCACTATAGCCACACATTGAAGTAACCTGCGTCCACCACATGGAGATCGATTTAATTTTCAACATACCAATGCTGCAGTAGTTTCAAAAAAAAAAAAATAGCGCTAATCCAGACCAACGTATCCGGAGCAGATGGCATTCCAATTTCATTTATAAAACTCCTATATCCGTTTATCCTGCCAGTATTTGTGAACTCATACAACGCAATAGTCGACACCAAAGTATAGCTGGGAGTCTGGAAAAGAATAGTTTCCCCAGTTCCGAAAACATCAAATCCAAGCCAACCAATAGATTTTCGACCACTTTTAGTGCTTCCAACGGTCTCCAAAGTTCTCAAAAATATTCTTTTGGACCAAGTTATCGAACACGTTGGCCATTCTGACCCCCGCAGCTTTTAGCAAAGAACCAGTCAGGCTACAGGAAACATTACAGCACCACAACAGCTTTAGCCAAAGTTGGCCATGACATATATAAGGGCTATGACAAAGGGCAGTGCACCGTCCTAGTAACTCGTAGATTTCTCGCTCGAGTTTAAATGTGTGAAGCATGCGAAGCTCAAAAACAAACTTCATGACGAGTTCCTATTCGCAACAGGAGCATGTGAACTGATTTCATCAGTCGACGGAGTCAATTTACCAAGCTTGCCAATACGGCGTCAACCGATCTCTCGCTCACCGATGTCTATACATCAACAACCTACCTACCCCTGAATACCAGCTCTATGTAACCGGTCCAATATATGACGGGGACAGACTAATAACACAAGTAATAGATGACTTGCAGTTCATTGAAGCCTGGGCAATGGATACCGTTCTGTTTCCTTATCCAAAAAAAAAAAGAAAACAGGCGATTATTTTCTGTGAGGAAGGCACGGTTCAACGAAACGTTACGGTGAAGTTATGTGTAAGCCAGGAACGCACGCTTGTTGCTAGGCACCCGTTCACTTGTTTACATTGTGAAAAAATGGAATTCGAAGTGAAAATTCAAACGCACAAATGAGAATTTTCGGGCACTTGATTTCGGTCATCTGCACAGTGGCAGAAAATTTGAAGTTTTGTTACTAAACGATTAAAGTTTAGCGGGTGTTTTTTTCAGTGGTATGTGATTAAAGTGCATTTGAAAAAGTGCAATGGAAATGAGAAGAAAAATAAGTGAAGAGAGGTGATATTTTCGCACAAAATAAGAGCTACAGATGGCATTCCGCCAAAAGCTCGGGTTGATTGTATAGGAAAATGTTTCCTTAAGTAGCAGTTTCGTGGCACACCGGGAAGGTTAGTCTGTTGAAAAACGTATTTTTATATTTTCTCATGTCAGATACATGGTTGGGCATGTTGTGGCTCGCTTGTAAAATGTCTTTAACATCATTTTCAGCCGAAAAAGTTGTCAAGCTTGGTTTACTTATGGACAAGAATCTACGACGGTCAGATCATGTTAACAGTGTCACAGCAAAGGTTTTGGAACGCTGCACACTTTCCGGAAATTTACTACAGTATTATCTACTACCACACGGATGAGACTCGTCCAAGCAGTACTGATTCCATTTTTCACTTATTGTGACGTCGTCTACCACCACCCTAGCCTATCTACTGTGTATAAGGAACAGCTAAACACATTTGCTTCAAGGCCGCGGTAAGGTTCGTCTTCAGCATTCGTCGACGAGTTTTAACTGCAGCTGTACGAAACAGGGTCCTTGGTCACGAGCTTGAAACAAATTACCAGAACCGAATCATCAGCTTCATGCGACTAGGGGTACATGGGAACTCTGCCTGAGTATCTTCAACAATACCTGCAAGCGGGACCACTGGAACGGGCTCGTAACTTCACCATTCCTCGTCACATCAAAACCGGCCCTCTTGCATGGAATAGACAGCCCGAGGGGCAAGCACTAGGCTGGTTTGAGTGCGTCGTATTGAAAATACCAGCGTATTTTGAATATAATTAAAGTAAATAATGAAAGTATTTAAAAATTCTGCTGTTGTACTTAATAAGGTATTAAATGTAATTAATATCGATGTGTACGTATTGTCTATCTTGGGATAATCTAGCATTTCGTCGAGTTCTTGCTATATGGGATACACACGAGTGCGATCAAAACAAAAATAAACGTCAAAACGTTTTCTCACTCGCACTGATGCAAACTAGATGGGCGCGTAACTCAACGCACGGCCCGGTGGTGCATGGCAGAAAAGTTGCAATGTGGATTTAAGAAAAGATTATCAGTACTTAAAGTATTTAAAGTTCATGTTAATGGTAATTAAAATATTTTGCGTATTTAAAGTACGAAGGTGCTGTACTTAAAATCGTTTCAGCAATTCAAGTACAATGAATTTGACACGTAGTTTTTGGAATCTTCGCGGTACCTAATGTACTTTATAGTACTTAATGATTAGATGTTGGAAAAGGTCAATTTACCATGTTACGTAATGGAAGAAAATCATGATAGTAATAACTTTAGGTGAGGTGGCACATTTCTTGATAGCAAGTGGAAGATCTACGAAACGAAAGATACGATGCTCTCCTTTTGAAGGATCAAATTTACAGTGGATAGTGGATCACAGAGGTTTGTGCGACATGACAAGAAATATTTTTGTCATCGGCGAAAAACAGTTTCCCTCCACGCATTTGAACAAAGACCGCATGATTCATGAGCAATGTGAATAGTAACGGAACTAGTGTACTACCTTGAGGAACTCCGGAATTATTAGAAAAGGGCTCAGACACGTTGTCACCAATTTGCACGACGACCTCGCTGTGTAACAAGGTAGGAACGAAGCTAGTGGCAGAATCTCGTGGTACAAGTCCACCTGGAGTTTCTTGGATATTGTTTCTTTGCAAAACGATGTGAAGCTAACTAAATTCATTTCAACCGATCGACCAGGGAAGAATTCGTGCTGAAAAGTGCTTTTGTAATGTTTGCTAGGCAAATACAGCACCTCATTGATAAGCGATTCGAAGATTTTTGACTCGACTCTTAGCGAAGTGTTTCCCTGGTAGTTCTCGATGCTGTTTTTTCACTTTTCTTGTGTACCAGAAACAACTGAACACTTAAAATCATCTGGAAATTTTTGCTGCCGAAGCGACACATTGAAAAGGTGCCTCAGTGGGATCGCTAAAATATCGGAACATTTTTTCAGAACAACTAAAGGCATAACACTTGGTTCAGGAGTATAAGACGATTTCGTTTTCCGTATTGCAGAGATAACCGATTGTTCTGTAGTGGTGAAAACATCCATATACATCGCACCAACGGGAAAATCACGGGCTGCGTTTTCGAGCTCGATGGCAGATGGCGCATCAGTCATGGAGACACTCGAAAAGTAGCTGGCATATAGGGAGCATTTTGCCGCCGTCGTAGTCGTTACCTCGTCATTGCAGACCGTCCTAGACGGAATACCCGTTTTCTTCCTCTTCGTATTGGCAAAAGAGATCGACCACAGCATCTACATCCATTTGATCAAGTAGTACACTGCAGTCGATCAGCAGTGCTACTAAATGAGTTCTGGGAAAATTACGATGATTCACAACTAAAGCTTCTAAAGCGAGACGATAGTTATCCAAAGGATCGATCAAACTGGAAGCTTCACTCACAGAGCACTCAGGCAACGCATTCTCACGGACGAAGACAAAGTCAAGAAAACGAGATTGATGGTTGGAAATCGTGCTTACTTGATTTAGTCCGAGAAAAGCCATTCCGTCCAGAAGTAACAGCAGCCAAGTACAAGTCTTCGATTTTCGTCCTCATCCCTCTGACATTCTGGTAGTACAACCGCAAACCGTCAGCGCCATGCGTTAAGTGGCCGACATATTGCAAGGACGTGATGTACTCGATGGCATGCTAGAAATCAGAAGGATTTCAGGGAGCGGATCGTCATTTAAAGCAAAATACTCGGGAGTTCGGAACGACCATGCCGAAATTATGCTTCTTTGTAGCGGGGGCATGTAGCACAAGAAATGAATTTGGGAATCAGCGATATAACGTGTACTATTTCGCATCAGCTACTTTGTCACCATTGGGCTTTCCAAAATAATTCTCAGCATGTTTACGTCCACCTGAAACTTGGAGTCGGTTTTGTCCGGGTTCACGATTGGGTTTTGTTGACATGTCGATAAGTTCTCCAAACAGTAGGCCCTCAGGCTAAGTAGACGGAGTAAGTGCTATCTGTTCCAGTACTGGATCAAAGCCAATTTTGAACGACACGAAGGACACATTTGTCGTGTCCTTACCTTTTGGCACTAAACGCACGATATCTGTGGTGACTTCAACATTCAAAAAGCGAAAAAGATTTTCTGAACGTCGCTATCAGTGATCATATAAGATGAAAAGCAGACAAGTATAACCAGAATAGGGATCTTTAGGGGTGTGCGGGTTAAGGCATTTTCTGATGCATATTGGTGCCGTGTGTTAATATCTCAATCCTTTTTCTATTTTTAAGCCCGAAACTATCGAAAAAACATTTTTTAATTTGTTTCCTTTTAGGACAATAACACATCCAAACCCATGCGACTTGCACGACTCCATAGGTTGCCTCATCAGATCTACCATGGTTTGGGATGGCAGGCTGCTAGCGGATTGCAAAAGTACCAGATCACGCTGTGGTGGGTGCTCTCCCGGTTAACAATGAGGCGAACGAGACATTTGCAGATACGTCATTTAGTAGGACAACTGTCAGTTTATTGGCTGAATTAAATTTGGTTTTTTTTAAATTTAAAAATCAGAAAAGAATAATTGGTCGGTTTTAAGTCAGACCGGACTAAGTGACAAAATATTGATTTCGAGAAAAACGAGTTTAAATTTTGAATCGCAGCATCCTCTACGTTATAATTGGAAATTATTTTTTGCCATAATTCTTGTTTATGGTTACATATTTCAAATCTGCCAAAAGTTGAATGTAGCTGACGAAATTCTTTATCCAGTGCTACCATTATCTCATTTTTTGATGTTTTGCGACTTAGTCCGGTCTGACTTAACACCGACCAATTAAGGTTTAAAAATGATATGAGTGTACTCGTAAGGACACCCGCTATCAATTCATATGAAAAATTGACACAATTTTTCCAAATTAAAGATCCCTATTTGGGCGGGTGGTGCTTCAGGAGTAATAGAGGTAACGGGCAGGTCACTAATATCAAGCACTTTTGTTCCATGGTCAGCCTTAGCACATACAGGCTGGCGTTGATTTCCACGATTCACTCCCAGTATCCGAACTGGTTCATCATTCATTCGATCGACGTGGTTTTGGCACACAGTCGAACGGTCGATTTTTTGGGTCGATTCAACAAATGAAAAAAGTTGTTGAATTTGGCATAGAAGATTTTCAACATTCGGTGTGGCATTTCCCGGTTCAATTGTTCGACCACGGATCAGAATCATGGAGCATTCCGGCGTTATTTGAAACGAAAAGCGATTTAGCGACATATTCAATTTCCAATAAAAAAAAATAATGCCGCATTATTTCGTGATGATAAAATAACTTTTTGCCCTTTAAAATCGTTTGGAGTAAACACTTCTTTGGCTGTGAATGATCTGTGAAATTTTTTTATGTAACCTAAACTATGTTTGCAGTAAACGGCAAGTTAGGAGTCTAGAACAAAGTTTCTATAGCCTACCGCTCGCTACAATCTGTTTGAATCCATCTAATCGCCTATTCTTATACTGGGAAAGCTCCTGCATGAATTCTATTCATCCCTACCCACTGAGAAGCCAAAAAAAATGTTTCAAAATCGTCCAACAATGGGCGTCTGTTGAACGGTTATTTCTCGACTAACATATGATTAGGGCCGTAAAGCCAATGATGTCAAACCGAGAAAAATGGGAATGAAGTTTAGCATATCTTTTTTTATTCATTAATTAAAGTGGTCTATTATGCCTAATGAAAAAATATCGCTATTTGGTAGATAAAACATTATTATTTCACGTCAAAATACAAAATAGAAGCAAAACATTACATAATCACCACTTTTTTTTAACAAAATGCAATTTACGTCCTTTTTGCGCACTACTGGCATCCCTGGTGGATTATCGGCCGTTTGCTCCACGCCGTTTACATCAATGCATTAGTTTTGTTTTGGCTTTCAAGTCCTTGCCTTGCGCCGTTTACTTGACTTGTTTGTTTTGTTTTGGTTTTTGAGCCGCAAGTTAACGGTGCAAAAGTTATAAAAAATTTGCTTGTTCTTGCTTCTGATTACGAGCATTCTGATTGTGGAAACGGCCCAAATCGCCCGGTGGATCACAAGTGAAACCGTACAGTCAAAGAATAACTGGGCCACGGGTTTGTGAATTTTGACGGTGTCTATTACGATGCCGTGGAGACCACCAGAGTTTAGTACGTAGTGCTCGACAATATCGAATGTGCCGAACCGCGGGAGTTTATGCGGGACGGGTTTCCCTGCGTCAAGTACCCGGACCATTTTCTTCGTGACCACACTGTTGTACAGTATACTGTTGGAATTTCTGGGCATTTAGTGATTCTGTCTCGGTCAGATCGGTATCGCCGTCGAAAAATTGCTCACGCTGGGAGGCGTCGGAATCTGGTGGATTGTCGATATCGTGCTATTAATAACGAACAATCTGCTGCCCGGGGATGGGAGTAACTGGAACTGGAGGTGTAGCGTAGGGAGAGGTAAGTGGCTTACGGGTTTATCTTCAACGGAATGGGTGTTGATTGGTTGAATTTCATTTTAGTTATAGTGTGACAATTGAATAGAGGAAACAGACTGATCGACTATGGGAATGGATGATATGTTTCTACAATACCATGGCTTTCGAGGGCGCCATCGAGGAGCCGCCTGGATGTTAACGTAGGAGATGCCATATGTGCGCGACTGCTAATAACCAATCGGGATTTGGAACCGGAACTGATTTGTGTTGATTCCCGCCGGAAGAAAGGCAAAATTGGTGTACTTCGCGAGGAATACATTTTTGGTTGCAGCATCAATTTGGTACGGAAAACTCGTAGTTCAAGTGCTGGCGAAACAGTAATGGAAATTACTGCGGTCGGCAAAGCGATATTAGCCGTGGAATATAAATCCAACGAAGAGTTGAAGGAGTTTTGTGATGAAATAGGGAATCACCTAGCGGGATAGTGTAAGAATTTTATGATTATATTTTCTCGTTAACCGATTCTCTAGTTTGTAATTAATTTTTTAATGTAAAACTTTCCATAACATCTCTCCTTGTCCTGCTCCTGACAAATAGTTCATCCACCAGACTCTCGTTCGCTTAATAAATTTCAAATTACAATTGGATTATTTTTTAATGGCACGAAAAATCAGAAAGCATATCGTTACTGACCATTTTGGGTAGCGTCCAAAATCTAGTATTAAATGTTTTATTCGAAAGTAGAACTGTTTTATCGTTAAATTGTAAATAAATTCAGCTATTTCAAACAACTTTGTCACTGGGATCTACCAATAAGTGGTTTAAACTAAAGGGCTCAAACGCGCTTACGTTTTATTTGAAAGTCAGTCAAGGACTCAAGTTTACGGCTCAAAAGCCAAAACAAAACAACCATGTGAAGTAAACGGCGCAAAGCAAAGGACTTGAAAACCATATCAAAACAAAATTTTTGATTTGGCTTTTAAGTCCTTTGCTTTGCGCCGTTTACTTCAACATATGTTTTTTGTTTTGGTTTTGAAGCCGT